>NW_021821324.1:0-83251 GCF_901001135.1 Rhinatrema bivittatum | reverse complement strand
CATGCTATAGTTACCAACGTTAGGTTCCATATTAGGTGCTACTACCCAAGAAAGATCTAGGCGTCATAGTGGATGATAACATTGAAATCATCGGTTCAGTGTGCTGCGGCAGTCAAAAAAGCAAACAGAATGTTGGGAATTATTAGAAAGGGAATGGTGAATAAAACGGAAAATATCATAATGCCTCTGTATCGCTCCACGGTGAGACCGCACCTTGAATATTGTGTACAATTCTGGTCGCCGCATTTCAAAAAAGATATAATTGCGATGAAGAAAGGTACAGAGCTACCAAAATAAAGGGAATGGAACAGCTCCCCTATAAGGAAAGACTAAAGAGGTTAGGACTATTCAGCTTGGAGAAGAGAGGCTGAGGGGGGATATGATAGAGGTGTTTAAAATCATGAGAGGTCTAGAACGGGTAGATGTGAATCGTTTTTTTACTCTTTCGGATAATAGAAAGACTAGGGGGCACCCCATGAAGTTAGCATGTGGCACATTTAAAACTAATCTGAGAAAGTTCTTTTTCACTCAACGCACAATTAAACTCTGGAATTTGTTGCCAGAGGATGTGGTTAGTGCAGTTAGTATAGCTGTGTTTAAAAAAGGATTGGATAAGTTCTTGGAGGAGAAGTCCATTACCTGCTATAATTAGACTTAGAAAACAGCCACTGCTATTACTAGCATCAGTAGCATGGAATAGACTTAGTTTTGGGGTACTTGCCAGGTTCTTATGGCCTGGATTGGCCACTGTTGAAACAGGATGCTGGGCTTGATGGACCCTTGGTCTGACCCAATATGGCATGTTCTTATGTTCTTAATAGAAAGCAAGAGCACTTTTATAGTCCAAGGAATGCAGAACCCCTCACCTGGTTGTGATTGAGGCTTTGGAAAAAGGTAGAAGTATTATTGATTGATTTAAGTGGAAATCTGACACTACTTTTGGTAAGAATTTAGGGTGTGTGCGGAGTACCACACGATCTTGAAGGAAACTGGTATACGGTGGGTATGTTACCAGTGCCTGTAGTTCACCGATTCTGCGAGCCGATATTATAGCAACTAGAAAAATCACTTTCCAAGTGAGGTGTCGAAGCTCGCAGGAATGCAGGGGCTCGAATGGAGGTTGCATAAGTCATGCTAGAACATTAAGTTCCCACATTGGAACTGGAGGACGCAATGGAGGCTTCAGCTGTAGTAATCCTCTCAAAGCGCCCAACCAGGGGTTGCATTAAGATTGGGGCATCTTCTTTACCTTTGTGGTAAGCTGAAATGGTGCTGATATGTACACGGATGGAGGAAGCTTGCAGGCCAGCTTCCGAGAGATACCAGAGGTAGTCCAGGAACTTTGGAATGGGGCAGGAAAAAGGATCTATTTCCTTAGTGGTGAACCATATGGAGAATCTTTTCCATTTGGAACATTACGATCTCCTAGTAGAAGGCTTTCGTGAAGCTACGAGGACCTGGGACACACTGTCACAGAGGTTGAGAGATTGCAGGATCAACCTTTCAATGACAGGGCATGAAGGTTTGGATGACGCAACAGCCCATTGTTCTGCGTTATCAGTGTTGGATCTGTGCCCAGGCGAATTGGTTGCTGGACTGAGAGGTCGCAGAGGTTGGGGAACCAAACCTGACGTGGCCAGTGAGGGGCTATGAAGATCATTGCACCTTGTCCTGCATTAACTTCATGAGAGTCTTGCTGATGAGAGGAAGTGGAGGATAGGCATAGAGGAGACCCGTTGACCACGAGTGGGCGAAAGCATCTCGTGGTGGTGTGTGGTGGCTGCGGTGAAGAGAGCAGAAATTGTCTACTTTGCAGTTGTGAACTGATGCAAAGAGGTCTATGTGTGGGTCGCCCCACTGGTGAAAAATTTTGTTTGCTACAGTGGGGTCCAGTGACCATTCATGGGGATGAAAGGTCCAGCTGAGATTGTCCATTATCACATTGTCCATGCCTGCCAGGTATGTCGCTCTAAGTAGCATGGAGTGGGAGAAGCCCAGGCCCAGATCTGTGCCACCTCCTAGCATAGAAGGAAGGAGCCCATGCCCCCTTGCTTGTTGAGGTACCACATCGCTACCTGGTTATCTGTTTGAATTAAGATTACCTTGTTGGAGAGGCAATCCCGAAAGGCAAATAGGGCATATCGAATTGCCTGAAGCTCCAGGAAATTTATCTGGGGCTTTGCTTCCTGTTTGGACCAGGTTCCCTGGGTTTGGAGGTTGCCGACAAGGGCTCCCCAACCCAGATTGGATGCATCTATGGTTAGAGTAATTTGAGGTTCTGGAGAGTGGAAGGGCAGTCCTGTCTGAAGATTGGACTCTCTTGTCCACCATGCTAGTGAGAGACTAAGCTGGCTGGTGACGTGGACAATGTGGGACATGGGTTGATTTGACTGGGACCACTGGGACTTTAAAGTCCACTGTATTATCCTCTTGGCTAGTTGAGCCATTGGGGTGACATGAACCGTAGACGCCATGTGACCCAAGAGGGTTAGCAGATGATGAGCTGTGATTGTGTGATGACTCTGCACTGCTTTGGCCAAGGTTGATCATTAGCGTGCTCGGTTGTTTGGGAGGAACGCTTTGGCCTGGATAGTGTTTAGATCTGCTCCTATGAACGAAAGGGTGCGTGAAAGAGACAGATGAGATTTTGGGTAATTGATTAGAAATCCTAAGGATTGTAGTAGGCTGATGGTGAAATGGAGGGAGTGGAGCACTTCCTGCCGGGATGGGACTCTGATGAGCTAATCGTCTAGATATGGATAAACGTGAACATCGTTCTATCGGAGATGAGCTGTGATGACTGCGAGGCATTTCGTAAATACCCGAGGTGCTGACGCTAGTCCGAATGGTAGCACCCGGTACTGGTAATGATTGTGGCCTACTGCAAATCTGAGATATTTCTGATGAGGAGGGCATATGGCAATGTGTGCATAAGCCTCCTGGAGATCTAAGAGAGCAGAGCCAATCTCCCTGTTGTAGGAGAGGAAGCATGGTGCCCAGGGTTACCATTCTGAACTTTTCTCGGCAGAGATGCTTGTTTAGGGCACGTAGGTCTAGAATAGGATGAATGCCTCCTGATTTTTTTGGTATTAGAAAATACCGAGTGTGGAACCCCTGACCCCACTGCAGTCGAGGCACTGGTTCCACAGCGTTGGAGTGCAGAAGAGTGAAGAGCTCTGTCTCGAGAAGCGGAGAGTGATTGATTGAAGCTACCGCAGGACAAGGAGGAGTGTTCGGTGATGGGGTGAGAAAGTTTAGATGGTAACCTTGGTTGACCACAGACAGGACTCATTGGTCCGTAGTAATTGTGCGCCATATGTTGTGGAAAAGGCTCAAGCGGCCTCCTACAGGAATGGTTGTGGATATTGGAGGTTGGCTTCTGCTCTGTAGAAAGGAGTCAAAACCCTGATGCCGGACCAGACTGCAGGGCTGGTTGGGCTTTTGGAGCCCTGGTTTGTCGAGGCTGGCATCTCTGGGAAGGTTTAGTCTGCCGAGCACAGAACGGAGGAGGAAAGTACCGACGTGGTTTATAGGAAAAGTTTCTAAGATCACGTCTAAAAGACCACTTGGTTGTAGCTGGGAATTCCGAGGGCAGAGAGGAGAGCTGGCGCAAGGTGTCATGATGGTCTTAATTGTGTAACTGTCTCCTGAATTTTGTCACCAAACAAATTGTCCCCAGTACATGGAAGGTCTGATAGCCTCTCTTGGACCTCCAGGCGTAGGTCAGATGATTTGAGCCATGCCCAATGCCTGGCGCTTATACCTGCTGCCGATACTGTTAAGGCAGTGTCAAAAACGTCATATGCTGCCCCTCTTCATGCTTTCCAGCATAGAGTCCTTTCTGAAGGATGGAGTTAAGGCCTTCTTGATACTCATCGGGTAGGCTTTCAGAGAATTCCTGGACTTTTTTCCAAAGATTCCTGGAGTATTGAGTCATATAGATCTGATAAGCTGCTATCCATGCCATCAGCATGGAGCCATGGAAGACTTTGTCCAAAGGCATCCAAAGATTTTGTTCTTTAGCTGGAGGAGCAGAAGTATGAGGTCCAGATCTTTTGAACTTTTTTCTGAGCAGGTTCAACAACAAGATTGGTGGGGGAGTTGGCTTTTTTGAAACCCCAGAGCTGACTGGACTAAGTAGATGGCATCAGTTTTTCTATTTACTGGTGGAACTGTGCCTGGGTGTTCCCAGTTGCATTGAAGCAGATCAAGGAGCACCTCATGAATTGGAACTGCCATAACTTATTTAGGGGCATCGACAAATTGTAACACCTCTAGCATTTTGTGCCTGGCATCCTCCTCCATTTGTAACTTAAAAGGGATGGTTTCAGACATCTCCTTTATGATGAAGTTAGGAAATGTAAGATCTTCAGGAGGGGAGCAGCGGTGTTCTTCTGGGGGTGAAAGCTCTGACAGGATTTCATCCGAGTCTTGAGTGTTGGAAGAATCATCACCCCAGGGATCATAAGGTGCATCTCCAGCACCTTGAGGGCTTTTAGATGGAGGTATTGGTCCAAATCCGGCCGGATCTGGAGGTGGCACCGATGGAAGAATGGAGGCACCGATGGAGGCGGTGAAGGCATCGGTGCTTTTGATGGACGTCGGGGTGGCAAGAGCCCCGATGGTCCTGAAACAGGCTCTGGCATCGGTAAATTCCGTTCCTCATCCGAGGATAACTGAATCGGTATCTGTGTCAGTGGTCTCGGGGGTGCCAATGGCATGGCAGGAAGCGTGCCGATGGCAAAGCACTGATCAGGACATCAAGACAGTCAAGCAGCGGAGCCAGCATGGTAGGAATCTGATCGGGTGTCGGCGCAGACTGGAGCCCTCGAAGTGCTTGGAGAACTGCCTCTTGGACTATCCTGTCCAATTCCGCCCTGGAAGCTAGCATCGGTGGCACAGCTAATGGGAGTGGAGGCTCAGAAGGCATTGCCGGAGGGTCCACTTGTATCAGTGGAGTCTCGGCTCCCAGCACCGGTGGGGAATGCCTTGATGTCCCAGGTCCAGAAGGGGATGGGGCCCCTTTTCCCCGGGACTTTTTCATTGGTGGTTCTGTCGATGCCGACGAACGGACAGAGTATGGTGAAGGAAGGTCATCGATGACTCGATGTCGCTGAGACTTCGATGGAGACTGAGTCATTGAGGACTTGCGACATGGTGTTGCTTTAGCTGGAGTAGATGGAGATACTCGCTTAAAGAGAAGCTCCTTCTTTTCCAAGCGGGCCCTGAGGCATTTTGGCGTCATTTGGGCACAGTTAGTGCACTGTTGGACGTCGTGAGCGGGTCCTAAACATAAAACTTACATGTCGTGAGGGTCCGTAACAGACATCGTCCTTGGGCACTCGGGGCATTTCCGGAACCCAGTTGCCATAGTTTTAGAAAAAAATATGGGCAACGCGCGGTCGGTGGCCATTGGGCACCGATGAAAACACCGCCAAGAACCAACCACGAGGGACGAGGTAAACCTACCAGCGTCAACTGGTATTGGCGGTTGATGGGGGACCCCGGGATGTGGTAAAAGTTTTAACTTTTTAGTTAGTTTCCATGAGGAAAAATTGTGAGAAATTCTCACAGAGCTCCAAGATCCGCGAGGCTACTGCTGCACGGAAAAAAAAAGAGACTGAAGGGGGACTCCTGCTGGATGCAGGGTTAGGGGCATGCTGGGCATGCTTAGTGTGTCAGTCAAAGTTCTAGAAACTTTGACAAAAGTGTTCCATGATTGGGCTTCATCCTGATGATGTCACCCACATGTGAGGACTACCATCCTGCTTGCCCTGGGAGAACAGCTTTATTCTGCCTTCTAAAGATTCTTAAAGAAAAGGTCTCAAAAGATGTTATTAGTCGTTCTGTACAGTAAATACTGTCAGAGTGCCTGATGATTTGTCCATCTGTTTAATTGTTTATCTGTGCATGTGCAGGAACTTACATGGCAAAGTTACCTGCATAAGTTTAAAAATGCAGATGGACAAAAGGTTAAGTTGGAGGAGCCAGAACAGGACAGTGATGCTGGCAGGGTTCCCCAGGCCTTGCCAGTAGAAGATCAGGAAGAGATGCTCGAGGCTCTATTAGCGAGGCTGCCCAGGTCTTGCCAGTTGAAGTCAACTACTGACCCCCACTCCTCTTCCTTCCCATCTACTCTCTTCCTGATGGGACCAGGGGTGCTGAAGATAGGAGAAAGTTGTATTTTGGGCACACACAGGGCCAGGAGGACAAAGAGCACTTCATCAGAAGATGGGGGAAGTTCAGGAGGAGAGATTAAGAGAAGGAAGAAAGATAGGAGGGGAGAAAGAGAAAACAGAGTGGGGAAGGGGTGAGTGATGGAGAACAGGAAAGTGGGGGTAGTGGACAGGGTGAGGGAAGAGGGCTGTACTGGCATGGGAACTAAAAGTAAATAGATAGATCTGCATGGTGGTAGATTCAGGGAAGAAATTCATCATCATGTATTCATGCCACCCTTGCCCCTCCCCCGCCAAGCAAATTATTGCAGGGGATGGAGTACATTGTGACTGCATTTTCACCTTGGTGAGTAAGTGGTGGAGGTAAAGAATGCCTTTGGAAATTTGCACTCAGTACCATTTTGTTGAAAGGGCTTCCCAACTGATGGTAATTTGATCAATATGTTGATGCAGTAGAGAAGTACTGTTACTGTATGTCATGAAGCATTCACAGCCATAATCAGAGATTCATACATGCCTGCTTTACTATGGTGCTGTGTGACATCAACTGAAATGACTCAATCTCTTCCTTTCTTCTGTAAGGAAACTCATTTTTTCCCGATTTTATTATTTTCCTACATGCTTCCCATTTCTGATCCCTATATTGCTTACTCTCTTCAACCTTTCCAACTATTCAGAGAATTTCCTCTGTTTGCTCCTCAATTCCGTTCTCTACCAGTCTGCATGCTTTACTCAAATTTACCACATTCTGGCCATCTGCATCCTCCTTTTCTTCCTCTCGCCTCACTTCATGTTTCTGAATCTATTTTAATCCAAACCCACTACCCTCTGCCTTGGATTCTATTCTTGTTCGCTATTAAAAACATCACCTTTCCTTCCTTTAATTCTGTATAGCCTCACTTCCTCCTTTTTCTCTTCAATGTTTCTGACTTCAATACTGGATTCTTACTGTAGTGCTAAGTACTACACCATCTCATTACTGCCATTCCTCTATAACATTCTCATACTAGTGGTTTCTCTATCAGTGCTATCAACCGCTATCAGATGATCCCACTCTAAGAAAAATGGTCTCCCCTTCACTTATTCGATAATCATACACTTATCTCTTGCTCTTTTCATTATGGTCTTGGCTGCGTTTAAAATTTGGACAATCAATTCTCCTATGTTGTCTTCATGTGGTGCTTCCGATTCTGTTCATGCCTGATTGTCTTATCTTGTAGTTAATTTCATGGTTTTAATTAATAACTTTCTATTTCATATCCTTTTGTTGTGGATTTTCTGAAGGGTGTGGTCCTTGGACTTTTGCTTTAGTCCGCTGGGTTCCCAATCTAAGGTCCACCAGAAGGGATGCAAGAAAGTTTTTAGCTGGGGAGAAAGAGCAGGCTACTGCTACTTATGATTAGTTGAGTTGCTGCCTCAGGCCAGGAGAGTGAGAATGGGGCCTATTGCTGCCCCTTAAAATTCACCCCACATTGCTGCAGACCAGGAGGAGAAGTGACAGAGAGGTACTATTTGCATCCATTAGGAGCCTCGAACCACACTGCTACATGCCCACTGGAGGCAGAGAAGAGAGGAACTGATTTCATCCCTTGAGAGGCATAAATCCCACTGCTGCACTTTGTGAGGAAGTGGAGAAGAAAGAGGCTTATTGCGGCTGTCAGAACTGAGAAAGTAGGGAGATGACAGGGAGAAGCATCTTCTGCTACTGGCCTGAGAGAGAGAGGACAGCTGCACTAAAAAAGTGAATAGAATGACAGAGGAAGAAGGAAATGGGACTGGAGTTAACAATATGAGAGGAAAGAGAGGGAGACAGGAATCAATGACTGACTTGGTAACTGGGAATAAAAGTAGAGAGCAGCTATCAGGGGAGAGAGGAACCCAGGAATCATACTAAAGGTAGAGGACAGAGGGATCAAGAGGGCAGGAGAGATGACCACCATGATCCAGGAGGGAAGAAGGGAGATGACTATCAGAGATCAAAGAAAGGAAGAGAGAAAACGGCCAGGAGAGCAGAATTGCTTACCTCTAACAGGTGTTATCCAAGGACAGCAGGATGTTAGTCCTCACACATGGGTGACATTATCAGATGGAGCCTGGCACTGAAAACCTTTGTCAAAGTTTCTAGAAACACACACTGATTATGCCCAGCATGCCACCGTCCACCCAGGGTCCCTCTTCAGTCTTATAACATAGAATTTACAAAAAATTAAACAAACCGAAGGAAACCCAACTCAGCAGGGTGGCAGGTCGATTTCGTAGGACTAATATCCTGCTGTCCTTGGAGAACAGCAGTTACAAGTAAGCAACTCTGCTTTCTCCAAGGACAAGCAGGTTGGTAGTCCACATACATGGGTGAATATGTAGCTACAGGCTGCTCCCAACATAGGCAGCATTTAACAGGTGCAAACATGAACTAGAGCTGCGAGAACATGAGGAACAAGTCTGTGCCCAAAGAAAGGGCCCAAGGTAGGAAGAGTTGGATTTTCATGGCTGAAATAGATTACAGAGGACCGACTTACCGAAATGACTGTCACCTCGTCCATCTTTGTCCAGACAATGAGGCGCAAATGTGTGGCACGAACTCCAGGTCGCTGTCCTGCATATCTCATGAATAGGGACGGCACCCAAGTGAGCCACCGAAACAGACATGGACCGAACGGAATGAGCCTTGACTTGACCTTCAAGCTGCAGGCCCGCTTGAACGTAGCAAAAGGAAATACAGTACGCTAGCCAATGGGATAAGGTCTGCTTAGACACTGACACCCAACCTGTTTCTGTTGAAGCAGACAGAGTTGAGTGGACTGGTGGAGGGCTGTTCGTTCCAGGTAAAAGGCCATGGCCCTTTTACAATCCAGAGTGCACAGGGCATGCTTAGCCTGGTGAGCGTGCGGTCTTGGAAAAAATGTAAGCAACACAATGGATTGATTGAGATGGAATTTCGTGACCACCTATGGGAGGAACTTCGGGCATGTACGCAAGACCACCTTATCATGAAAAAACTTTGTATAAGGTGGATACGACACCAAAGCCTGCGCGCCGAGGTGATCGCCACCAGGAAGATGACCTTCCAGGATAGGTACTTCAGATCGCAAGATCCTAGAAGCTTAAAATGGAGCCCTCATGAGATGGGCCAAGACCACATTGAGGTCCCAAGAGACCGCTGGGGGCCTGTTGGAGGCTTAAGCTGCAACATGCCGCATGAACCGCCCTACAAGTGAATGAGCGAAAATGGAAGCGCCATCCATCCCCTGATGATTATTACCCAAATGGCACTGAGGTGAACTCTCACCGAAGTGGTTTTCAAGCCAGCCTCGGAGAGGTGCAACAGGTAGTCTAAAAGCTTTGGTGTGGAACATGAGAATGGGTCCAAACCATGACCTGCACACCAAACCAAGAACCTCTTCCACTTGAGATTTAAGATCTCCTTGTGGAAGGCTTCCTGGACTAAGAGAACCCGAGACATGCAGTCTAAAAGGCCCAGGGTCTGCATGATCACCCGGTCAACATCCATGCCATGAGAGACAAGGCTTAGAGGTTGGGGTGGAGTAGCTTGCTTCGGTCCTGTGTGATTAGGTCTGGAGCAGTCCCCAGCCAGATTGGAGGGCATGAAGCCAGTTCCCACAGAAGTGGGAACCAAATCTGGTGTGGCCAAAAAGGCACAATCAGGATTATGGTGCCTTGGTCCAGGTTGGAGCTTTTGAAGTGTCTGAGACCAGTGGTAGGGGAGGATAAGCATACAGGAGGCCGGTACTCCAGTGATGCGAAAAGGCATCGGTAACCGATCCTCTGTCCGTTCAGACCAGGAAGCAGAACCTATCCACTTTTTTGTTCTCCGGGGGAAGCAAACAGGTCTATGTCCGGGGTCCCCCACAGGCGGAAGATGCTGTCCGCGACCTCCTATTTCAGGGACCATTTGTGGGGTTGGAAGGTCCGACTCGAGTCCGCCAGGATGTTGTCTGTCCCCGGGAGGTACATAGCTTGGAAAAAGATGCCTCTCATGAGAGCCCAGGACCAAATATGCACTGCATCTTGGCAGAGGAGGAATGATCCCGTCCCCCCTTCTTTGTTCAAATACCACATCGCCACTTGATAGTCTGTTTCCTAGACTTTTCTCAATGCTCACCTCGGTCCTTCCCCGGGACCTACTCCCAGATGCTGACGATGGATCCAATTATTTTAGCGAACAGCTTTTCCATTTTGTTTAGATGCACCCGACGGCCCTTAGGTGTTATGGACTTTGATGAAATGGGGAATTACCTGGAGGAAGAACTAAAAGGCTGGGAGAACGAGAGAGAAGTGGATCAACAGTGGACCAATCTAAAAGGAGCAATTACCAAGGCAACTAATCTATATGTTAGAAAAGTGAAGAAAAGCAAAAGAAAAATGAAACTTATCTGGTTCTCAAAGGGGTGGCTGACAAAATAAAGGCTAAAAGAACAGCATTCAAGAAATATAAAAGATCCCAAAGGGAGGAGCACAAAGAAGAATATCTGGTAGAACTGAGGGAGACGAAGAAATGAATCAAGACGGCAAAAAGTCAAGCGGAAGAGAGGATTGCCAAGGCTTAATTCTGTAGTCTATCAGAGATTATCCTACAAGGGAGTATGTCACAGATGAAAACATTGCTACTTAGTGCTGTTCACAAGTTTGCAAAACGACAACTCTGAGTACTAGGCAATTCATATTCAAAATCTCTATTAAGGGCCCTGAAAGAGCACATTTTTGAAACTTTTTAACTTTACATCTCCTTTTTATTTATAAACATTTTTATACCGACATTCGTGGGAACATCATGCTGGTTTACAAATAACTAAGACAGATTGGAAAGTACAATGAACAGGGAAAGGGGAAAGAGGAGCAGGCTCTAAGAGAAGAGAAGGAGGCGGCAGCAGGGAAAAAAGAGTTAGTAAGAAACAGATAGGAAAAGTACCATTGTGAGGTGCAGGCGGTGAATAACCTTAATATATGAACAAAGTAAAACCATGGGATATGTACAATAACCACCAAGGGATATGTACAATAATAATAATTTTTATTGGCTGGCTATAAAGGCATGTTCCTCTTACCCGTTTACTGTGGATGATTTTTGTGCTCTCGTGCTACACGTGTGGCCCATTTCCGAGCCTCCTTATTTAGGCTGTGCTCCTCTGTAGACCCAGTTTCAGATTCTAGTTGGCGACTCTGCAATGCAAATGGAAACCAAAACCATGAAGACAAAGCGTCCTTCCAAGATCTTCCAAGTATAGTTGGCTCATGTACTCCCTTCCTCTTTCCCAACTTCTATATTTACATTATGCACTGAGACGAAAACACGGATACTCTGAGGGCATTCCAAATATTTAAGAAAATACCACCTATTTAAGCCATTTTCTATTTACTGTCTTTTAAATTTTCATTTAAAAATGTGTTTATGTATACAATATAGACAGAAACCAAATTTAAAGTCGCAGGGTTCCTGTTTTTATGAAATGTATTCCCGTTTTGATCAGTCTATGGCTTAGAAAATGTGAAGATCACAGCTGCCATACAGCAGCAGAATACACAATTCCTGAATTCCTACCAACTCCAAACACACAAAATCTGATCTCTTCACTGCAAAGGTTTAATAAGAACAGTATGACACATTTTAGTAAAATGACGACTCTTAAGAAGCATCTAAATACATCACATTTGTCATGTACTTTTGAATTATACACTTCTCATAAAAACTTCCAGATCCAAACACTGCTTGACCCCAGAAATGATTTACAGAAATGACTTCACTGGACTTTGTCAAATGTGCTGACACTTTGTTAATGGATTTTTTTCAGCTCAGACACTGCATTATGTAGTAATCACTAACAATGGGTCACATTCACGACTATGCAGTAAATGCATTCCCTTTAATTACCGTGTACTTATACTCCTGACCTGGTTTGATACCCAACATTCACTTGTGATGCACTCTCATGCCTAATTTGGCTGGGTATTTCACATTAAGAGGGAAAATGTGTGTGTACAGGTTGGGCTACCTATGGAATGACAGAGAAAGCTGTAGAAAACCCACATTTTCAGAGGCAGAGAACACACTATTCTTAAGATTTTCATAAGCAAGATCATCTCCTCTACTTTGGATTGCAATTTGTTTTACTTTGAATTATAAACCCCTTCAGAATTCAGGCACCATTTTGCACTGGTAAGAAAGTTAAGCAAAGTCTGTGCTGCACATTATAATTGCAAGTGACTATCAGAAGATGATGCTAAATCATGAGCTATGGTAGAAAGCAGAGTTGCTTACCTGTAAGAGGTGTTCTCCCAGGACAGCAGGATGTTAGTCCTCACATATGGGTGACATCATCAGATGGAGCCCTGTCACGGAACACTTTTGTCAAAGTTTCAGAACTTTGGCCCACTGAGCATGCCCAGCACGCCACTAACCCTGTAGCCACTAGGGTCCCCCATCAGTCACATCTGTAGCAAAAGTACGAGCGAAAAATAAAATAAAACGGTAACGAACCAAACTCCGCAGGGTGGCGGGCGGGCTTCGTGAGGACAAACATCCTGCTGTCCTGGGAGAACACCTGTTACAGGTAAGCAACTCTGCTTTCTCCCAGCACAAGCAGGATGGTAGTCCTCACATATGGGTGAATAGCAAGCTACAGGCTGAGTCATACGAATGAGGCCAGGCAGCACACAACATGTGCAACAGGCACAACAACTGGGGTACTGTTGGCAAGGATGAGGCAGCCTGAAATTCACAGTGGGTCGAGGTAGGACGAGTTGGGTTGCTACACTGGGAACAAATTCCTTAGGACAGACTGGCCAAAGACAGAATCCTGTCGCCCAGCCTTGTCTAGACAGTAGTGAGCTGTGAAGGTGTGGAGAGAGCTCCATGTCACAGCACTGCAGATGTTGGCAATCTGTACTGAACAGTAGTGTGCTATTAATGTTGCCATTGCTCCGGAGTCTGCCTTCACTCGTCCCTGCAGTGGAAGGCCTGCTTGCTGGTAGCAGAATGCAATGCAGTCTGCTAACCAGTTTGATAGTGTTTGCTTGCCCACCGCATCCCCAAGTCTGTTTTTATCAAAAGATACAAAGTTGGGTGGACTTCCTGTAGGCTGTAGTGCGGTCTAAGTAAAATGCAAGAGCACGCTTACAGTCCAAGGTGTACAGAGCTCGCTCACCCGGGTGAACATGAGGCCTTTGAAAGAAAGTGGGCAAGGCTATGGACTAATTTAAATGGAAATCAGTTACCATCTTAGGAAGGAATTTAGGTTGAGTGCGAAGAACCACCCGGTCATGGAGGAACCTTGCGTAGGGTGAGTAGGTCACAAGGGCCTGTAACTCACTAACCCTGTGAGCAGACGTGATGGCTACTAGGAAAAGTACTTTCCATGTAAGGTACCTGAGTTCGCAGGAGTGCAAGGGCTCAAAAGGAGTGTGCATGAGCCGTGCAAGTATGACATTGAGGTCCCATGCCATGACTGGTGGCTGCAGAGGAGAAGCTGTAATAACCCTCTCATGAAGTGACTCACCAGGGGTTGAGCCGTTATTGGGGCATCCCCTATTCCTTGATGGTAAGCAGAAATGGCACAAAGGTACACTCTGATAGATGACGTCTGGAGGCCAGATTCCGAGAGGTGCCAGTAGTTGGCCAGCGGAGGCTCTTTTCTGATGGCGGATACAGCTGACAAGGTTGGACAGTGTAATCGTGTGGTTGTTGGGTAAAAATGCTCCTATAAAGGAGAGAAGATGAGACTGTGTCAACTGGGATTTGGAGTAATTGATTAGAAATCTCCATGAGTTCAGAAGCCTCATGGTGAGACCGAGAGAGTCAAGGGCTCCTTGTTTGGACTGGCTTTTTATGAGCCAGTCGTCCAGGTATGAAAAAACGTATATGCCTCTGCTGTGTAACTGTGCAGCCACGACTGCCAGGCACTTCGTAAAGACTTGAGGCACCAAGGCTAGGCCGAATGGCAGTACCTTGTATTGATAGTGTCTGTGACCCACCACAAATCGCAGATATTTGCGATGAGGAGGGAAGATCGCAATATGGGCATATGCGTCTTGAAGGTCCAGAGAGCAGAGCCAATCCCCTTGTTGAAGTAGAGGAAGCATAGTGCCCAGGGATACCATTCTGAACTGTTCCTTGCGAAGAAATGTATTCACGGCATGGAGATCCACAATAGGCCGGAGGCCACCAGTCTTTTTTGGAATTAGGAAATATCTGGAGTAGAACTCTTTTTTCCTTGCTGAGTCGGTGTAACCGGTTCCACGGCTCTGACTGACAGAAGGGTTGAGAGCTCTGATTCGAGTTTTCCTGTGTAGTCATCCCAGCTCCAGGATGGATTGGGTGGGATGTCCAGGAGTATTTTTGAAAAGTTTAGACGGTAACCGAGGGCCACGATGGACAATACCCACAGGTCTGTGGTAATTGGATGACAATTTGTTGCAAAGTAGCAAAGGCGGCCCCCACTGGAATATGGCTGCTGCTCTCTGGAAAAGAGTCAAAATCCAGCCGCAGGGCCAGCTTATGGAGCTGGCTGTGATCTAGATGTCCTGTCAGACAAATCTGATTGCCTTTTTCGATTGGGTGACTAGGGAAGTAAATAGAGGAAGAGCGCTCGATGTCATCTACTGGGATTTCAGCAAAGCTTTTGATACAGTCCCGCACAGGAGGCTTGTGAATAAAATGAGAAGCTTGGGAATGGGTGCCAAGATGGTGGCCTGGATTGCAAACTGGTTGACGGACAGAAGACCATGTGTGACAGTAAATGGAACTTACTCTGACGAGAGAGTGGTGTTAAGCGGAGTGCTGCAAGGATCGGTGTTGGGACCGGTCCTGTTCAATATCTTTGTGAGCGACATTGCAGACGGGATAAAAGATAAGGTTTGTCTTTTTGCGGATGATACTAAGATCTGCAACAGAGTGGACACGCCGGAAGGAGTGGAGAGAATGAGACGTGACTTAAGGAAGCTGGAAGAGTGGTCGAAGATATGGCAGCTGAGATTCAATGCCAAGAAGTGCAGAGTCATGCATATGGGGAGTGGAAATCCGAAAGAATTGTATTTGATGGGAGGTGAAGGACTGATGTGCACGGAGCAGGAGAGAGAGACCTTGGGGAGATAGTGTAACAATCTGAAGTTGGTGAAACAATGTGATAAAGCGATAGCTAAAGCCAGAAGAATGCTGGGCTGCATAGAGAGAGGAATATCTAGTAAGAGAAAGAAAGTGATGATCCCCTTGTACAGGGCCTTGGTGAGGCCCCACCTGGAGTACTGTGATCAGTTCTGGAGACCATATCTCCAAAGGGACAGAGACAGGATGGAGGCGGGCCAGAGAAGGGCAACCAAAAAGGTGGATGTTCTTCATAAAATGACTTATGAGGAGAGATTAAAGAACTTAAATATGAACACCCTGGAGGAGAGGAGGAATAGAGGAGATATGATACAGACTTTCGGGATATCTGAAGGTTTTAATGATTCATGGTCAACATCAAACCTTTTACAATCGAAAAAAAATCAATAGAACTAGGGGTCACAATTTGAAGCTCCAGGGAGTAAGAGTCAGAACCAATGTCAGGAAGTATTTCTTCACGGAGAGGTGGTGGATGCCTAGATGTCCTTCTGGAGGAAGTGGTGAAGACTATAACTGTGAAAGATTTCAAAGCGTGTGGATCCATACAGGCTAGAGGATGGGAATGAAGAGTAGAGCCATGGGGGTGGCTTGCTGGAATGTTTACTACCTGGTGATTACTACCCTTACTCAAAAATATCCCTTGCATGGTTAATGCAACCCCAACATTGCTCTCTGCTTCAACAGCAAAGGGAAATGTGGAAGAGAGGATTTGCATCAGATAACAACCAAAAGGACCAAACTACACATCTTGGGTAAATAAATAAACGTGGGGGTAGCTTGCTTATTACGGCAGTTACTACCCTAAACCAATTCAGCCTGATTACATCACTCAAATGCATACACAGCGTTGCTCTCTGCTTCTACAGCAGGGGGTAATATGGAAAAGAGGATTTGCATTCAGATAACAACCAACAAGGACTAAACTTCATAATCTGGGTAACAAATAAGCGTGGGGTAGCTTACTTATTACGGCGGTTACTACCCTAAACCAATTAAGCCTGATACATCACTTTGAATACATATACAGTGCTGCTCTCTGCTTCTATGGCAGGGGAAAAAAAAAGTAGAAGACAGATTTACATTCAGGCAACCAACCACAAAGAACTGAACTTCACATCTGGGTAAACAATCGTGGGGGGTAGCTGCTTATTACGGCGGTATACCCTAAACCAATTAAGCTTGATACATCACTTTGAAACCATATACAGCATTGCTATCTGCTTCAATGGTAGGGGGAATTGAGGACAACATGATTTGCATTCAGACATCATCCAACAAGGCATCGATCTGTGCAGTCTGGATGAACAAGCATCGAGGTAGCTTGCTTGATGCGGTGGTTACAACCTTTAAACATAAGCCTTATGCTCACCTTTGATGCAAACTCCAACATTACTCTCTGCATCAATGACAGGAGAGGGCAGGAAATTTGAATCAAACAGTTACCAAACAAGAGGCCCTGAAGTTGGTGGTTGGTGAAACAGATAAGTATGGGAAAATAAGAGTCTAAGCTTGCTGGGCAGACTGGATGGGGCCGATTGGTCTTTTTTCTGCCGTCATTTCTATGTCCTCTTGAGGTGCCCGAGTTGGTCGTGCACAGATGCAGGAGGGTAATATCTGCATGGCCTGTTGAATTGTTTCCTGGTTTCCTACATGGTACCCTGCAGGTTACGAAGGGCACTCTGGGGAAACAGTTGACAACTGGTGCAGGGTCCTCATGATGGTCCTTAATCGGGCCACTGCGTCCTGGATCTTATCCCTGAATAGGTTGTCTCCTGTACAGGGTAGATCTGCCAGTTTGTCCTGCACTTTCGGGCGTAGGTCTGAGGCCTTAAAGCCAGGCCCAGCGTCTAAGCACTGATGCCCGCTGCCGAGAACTCTGGATCTGTTTCAAAAGATCGTAAACAGCTCTGACTTCATGTTTGCCTGCTTCCTTCCTTTTTGCAGGATGGGAGGACAAAGTCTCCTGTTGTTGAGGCAACGTCTCCGCAAACTCCTGGATTTGTTTCCAGAGATTTCTGGTATATTGGGTCATGTATAATTGATATGCTGCAATTCGCGATATCAACATAGACCCTCTGGAAAACGACTCTTCATCCCTACGCATCCAATGCCTTCTGTTCCTTACCAGGAGGACAGAGGAATGTGTATGTGATCATTTAGCCTTTTTCTGAGCTGATTCCACAACTACCAAGTGGTGGGGGCAGCTGACATTTTGAAAACCTGGGGGCTTGTTGTTACCAGGTAGGTAGCATCTGTCTCTTTATATTGACTGAAGAAACTGTACCTGGATGTTTCCCACAGGCGGTGCATGAGGTCTAAAGACTTCATGCCCAGAATTACCATTATTTCTTTTGAAGCATCTACGAATTGTAAGATTTCCAACATCTTATGGCAAGCGTCTTCCTCGGTAACTAGTGAAAATGGTATAGTCTCAGACATCTCTAAGCAAAACTGGCAAAGGAGAGATCTTCTGGAGGAGATCTTCACCTTTCTTTGGTGGTGAAAGACTCTGAGAGCAAAGTCCTCAGAAGTTCGTGAAGAATCCTCTGAGGATGCATTGTCCCATGGTTATAGGGACTTTCCCCTTCTCTCTGTGGATCTCCCGAAGGAGGAAGTATGCCAAAGCCGAGAGGGGGGTAGCATCGATGGATGCAGTACGGCATCGATGGAATCTGTGCGGGCATTGGGGCAGATGAAGTGCGCTTGGGTACCAGTAGCCCCGATGGCCCTGGCATGGGCTCCGGCATAGACGGTTCCCGTGGAGGAAATGGCCGGGAATTTATCCTTCCTCCTCCGAGGAACCA
Source organism: Rhinatrema bivittatum (assembly GCF_901001135.1). NCBI lineage: Eukaryota > Metazoa > Chordata > Amphibia > Gymnophiona > Rhinatrematidae > Rhinatrema > Rhinatrema bivittatum. The sequence goes on along the minus strand of NW_021821324.1, from coordinate 65,153 downwards.
GTATTGGAATCTGGACCTGTGGAGGCCTCGATGGACGACTCGATGCCAGAGTGTCCGGTGGCAGAGGAGTCGGTAAGGCACCAATGAACGTACGGAGGCGCTCGAGGAGCGGTGCAAACTTCAAGGGAGCGGGTTCAGGACTGGAATGGGGGTTGGCGCCGGCGACGACTGGAAGCCTTGTAAGGCTTTCAGCACTGCCTCTTGGACCATGCAATTTAATTCCTCCCGGGAAGCCAGCATGAGTGGCACGGCTACTGGGGTGAAGGCAGGCTAAGTGTCACCGGAGCTTCCATGGGGGCCCATGGAGGCTGTGTCCAGCACTGGTATTGGTGGGAAACGCCTAGGGGTCCTGGGTCCAGAGGAGGAGGGGCTGCTCTCTCTCCCCGGGCCCTCTCGCAGGCGACTCGATGGAAGTAGATGCCGCTGTGGTATCGGTGGAAGCACCAGTTGGGGATGCCTGTCCTGTGCCGATGTTTCCCTCGTTGCTCGCCGGTCTTTCCCCAGCACAGAGGATGATGCCAATGTCCTCGATGGAGTCTGTGACGGACGGTCCACCCTGTCCACAATATTCCTGGGAGAATCGTCTCCGAGGTCGATGGCGCTTGAACTGGGGTCGATGGAGTAGTGCGCTTTGAAGCAAACAAATGCTCCATTTTGTCCAGGTGAGCGCGATGGCCTTTGGGGATCACAACTAGGTCATCGACGGACTTCGTGCGAGGGGCCTAAGCACAAAACACAGACTTCATGCGGGTCCTTATGGACATGGTCCTTGGACACGCGGGGGCATTTTCTAAACCAAGTTGCCATGTCAAAAATTGGCAGGCGCACGGTCAGTGACAGTTGGGCACTGAAGCGGTAAGCCGCCGGGAACCGACCGCAAGTACCGGAAAACACACTTGCCGAGCGCCTTAGGAATGGAGTGCGATGGGGGACCCTGGTGAGGGATTTTTAAGAAGATAAACTTCAAATATTCCATAAGGAAAGGTTGAGATATCTCACAGAGCTCCTAAACCGCGAGGCAAACAGCTGCACAGAAAAAAAGAGACTGAAGGGGGACCCCTGGTGACTACAGGGTTAGTGGCATGCTGGGCAATGCTCAGTGTGCCAGTCAAAGTTCTAGAAACTTTGACAAAAGTGTTCCGTGACAGAGCTCCATCTGATGTCGTAACCCATATGTGAGGGCTAGGATCTTGCTTGTCCTGGGAGAAAGTGAATTGTTCCACATATAATGAAGGGGCAATATAATAAAACCTGCAGTAAAATCAAAGTTAGATTTTAGCGCTGGTTTTATTTTAACACAGGTTTTAAATAATGCAGTCCCCAATGGATGCAGAAAGCTATGACATACAAATACATCAGGAGGAAAAAAAGTGCTAAACTGAAAAGGCCTTCCTTTTTTTTTTTGGACTCATGGCCTATTGCATGCTACCACCTGCGCTAATAAACCCCCCCCCCCCCGCCGAGTTCTCTGATCTTTCCAGTGAGCCCAGTGTTGCTTGCCGGAATGAGTGGGTCTGCATGGCAAGTCTTCCCTCCCTCCCCACCAGCATGCCGTGGAATTCTGAAAGGGGATTGGGGTCATTTCGCAGATGTGTGTCAGTGAAAGGACAGCCCCTACCGGAGGAGGTAAAGTCTTCTTCAGCAGGGGTTCCCGGGTTGGGAAAGGGGGATTTGGAGGGCTCTGGAGTTGCCATGACCTGATTCAATTTTGAAGAGAAGGAGGGGGGATTTTGAAGAGAGAGGAGGGGGGATGGACCTAGACCAGACCTTCTGCATTGACTTCATTATAAGGTGAGAGGGAGGGAGACAAATGCCTTTCCCACCCATGTTCGGAGCCTCGGCGTATCCATTGACTGTCACCTTAACTGCAAGAAATTCATAAATAATACCCTCAAAGACTGCTTCTACAAACTGCACACCCTAAAAAGGACTCAAACCCTCCTACATCTCAATGACTTCCGTACCATATTACAAGCCCTCATACTAACAAAAATAGACTACTGCAACTCCTTGTTATTAGGCTTGCCTAAAAACACCATACAGCCTTTACAACTCCTCCAGAATGCAGCCGCCCGGATACTCACCAACACCCACAAAAATGATCACATAACCCCAGTTCTCAAACATCTACATTGGTTACCTGTAGCATCCAGAGTTGCCTTCAAAGCCCTCAACCTAATACACAAATCTCTTCACAACCAGAACATGCACTGGTACAAAGAACACTTCTCATTTCACAACAGCAATAGACCTACTAGAAAACAATATCTAGCTACACTTCACACCCCCTCACCTAAGCTCACTAAACTCCGCACCACAAACGAAAGGGCCCTATCCCTAGCAGGCCCGCTTCTTTGGAAAAAGCTACCCACCTCCCTCCGCCAAGAAACTTGCCCAAAAATATTCAGGCAAAACCTGAAGACCTGGTTCTTCAAACACGCCTACACCTAATATTCACACATTCACCCTCACCCCACCCCCCAACTCCCTTCCTCTCCCCTTCCTCTCCCCCCACCTACTTTCCACCTCCTTTCTACCCCCTCCCTCTACTTAAACCTCCCTTAAAGTGAATTTTATCAGGACAACATATTGTATATAAAAATTTGTTCCCAACCATGTGTATATATACCTCCTCTAAGTGTGGATACCCCCCTATATACCAGAATCTCCCCCGCCCCCCCCCCCCCCCCCTTTTTAGATAACCTCTTGCTCCTATCCCACTTTGCTAATTTCTATTTGTATAATCTAATCTGTTATTTGTATGTTCTTAATGTTCCTTATTTAATTATGCAATAATTGTAAAGCCTGTTGCTAAGTTCTGTTATATGTAAACCGGCGAGATGTTCCCAACGTTCGTCGGTATATAAAAGTTATTAAATAATAATAATATAATAAATGGACCCGGACCTGAACTGCCTGGCCAGTCAGGCCACACTTCATTTTGTGAGAGGGAATGTTCAGTATGCTGGGGAGGGAGGAGGATTTGCCGAGCTGTTAAATTTCCCTGTGGTAAAAGGAGATGCAAAGGCAACATTCCCACTAGCGCGCCTTCTTGCACTGCAGAGTAATAAAACTAACAGCCTGCAATTTGCATCCGACATGATAAGCTTGCCGCAGCTTTTTTAGTGAGGGTTTTTTCAGCCCTAAAGTCCTTATTACATATCTGAGCAAGTTTAGCGATGAAAAACCCATGCTAAAACGCAAGTAAAATACTGTGGTAGGATCAGCGTGGTCCCCTAAAGCACCACCTTTAAATCTATGTTCTAACAGATGACTATGAAAGAAATGGAATGAGAATATACAGTTGTGCTCATAAGTTTACATCCCTCAGCAGAATTTGTAAGTTGTCTAGCATTTTAAGGAAATATGACTGATCAGACAAAAACATGTCCTTTTTTTTTTAATGTTTCAAATTAAACTATTATTTATCACAGAACAGCACAATCAAACCATAGCAATAAGGGAAATAAAATGGTCCTGTTCAAAGTTTGCATACCTTTAGTTCTTAATATCATGTATTGCCCCCTTTTGCATCAATGACAGCTTGCAGTCTTTTGTGATCATTGTGAATGAGGCCCTTTATTTTCTCATGTGGAAAAGCTACAGATTCCTCTTGGCAAAAAGCCTCCAGACCCTGTAAATTCTTTGGTTTTCTAGCCTGAACTGCATGTTTGAGTTCTCCCCAAAGTGGCTCAAGGATATTTAGGTCAGGAGACTGTGATGGCCACTCTAGAACCTTCTTCTTTCTTCTACTGCAGTCACTCAAGGATCGACTTGGCCTTATGTTTCGGATCATTGTCATGTTGGAAAGTCCAAGTGCACCCCATGCACAGCTTCCTGGCTGATGAATGCAAATTCTCCTCCAGTATTTTCTGATAAGATGCTGCATTCATTCTGCCATCAATTTTGATTAAATTCCCTGTGCCTCGGTAGCTCTCCCCCTCCCCACAAACAGCAGAGATCCCCCTTCATGCTTCACGATAAGGATTGTGTGCTTCTCTTCAAAGTGTTTATGGTTGTGACCATAAAGTTCAGCTCTAGTCTAATCCCTCCAAATTATTTTGTTCCAGAAGCTTTGAGGCTTCTCTAGGTGCTGTTTGGTTTAAGCGGACTGTTTTGTGGCGTTGGTGCAGCAATGGCTTTTTACTGGCAATTCTACAAATGCAGCCCATTTTTGTTCAAGTGTCTCCTTATTGTGCAAGCTGAAACATCCATACCACTTTGTTTCAGAGAAGCCTGTATTTCAGTAGAAGTTGCTTGCAGGTTTTTCTTTGTATTCCGACAAATTTTCCTGGCAGTTGTGTCTGAAATCTTTCTAGGTTTACCTGACTGTGGCTTGGTATTTACAGAACCAATAATTTTCCACTTCTTGATCAAAGTTTGAACAGTACTGGTTGGCATTTTCAAATCTTTGGATCTCTTTTTATATCCTTTTCCTGATTTATAAAATTGAACTTCTTTTGCTCACAGATCCTTTGACAGTTCTTTTGCTTTCCCCATGCTTCAATAACCAGCAAAGTCAATACAGCCATGGATGAAATGTACAAGGGTTTCTCAAGAGCTAAGAAACTCAATGACTATTTATAGACAGACAATTATAATCAATCAAGGAACAGGTGTGGATACCTACCCTTCATTGCATTGCCATCTCAACCCGTGTGTGTCAGCCCAAACATTGAACAGGACCATTTTATTTCTATGGTTTAATGATTGTGCTATTCTACAATGCATAATAGTTTAATTTGAAACACATGAAAATAGACGTGTTTTGTCTGATCACTCGTGTTTTCTTAAAATACTACACATCTTACAAATTCTGCCAGGGTTATGTAAACTTATGAGCAAAACTGTAATTAAAAATATTACATTAAAAGACATGGTGTTACAGCACAAGTCTTTCAGAAATCTTTTAGAGTGATGTGCAATGATACCCATTAAACTCATCAGCATACTCTCCTCATTCACTTCCACTTATGATAAGCTACAACTCCCCCATCAAATCACCTAACATTACATTGCAAGTACATTCTATCTATTGGTCTCCTCCATCAAAACTGATACAATTTTTGAGAGTTTGATGGTTGCATGGGCATTATGGTCAACTGTGGTGTGTGCAGTGTACTGCTTTCCTTTTCCTAGGTTTCCCAATACTGAAAGAGTTTTGAAATTTGGATCTGCATGACTACTCCAGTTGATGTGATTTCAGTTACCTTAATAAACAATTTTGGCACAGACAGTTACAACTGCATAACTCTTTAGTGCCCAACAGATACATCCATCAATAAGTTAGAGAAGATTCTATGGAATTTATCAGGAGATGAGTTGCCACTCATTTCACAGAAAAAAAACCCAACTCTTAATTTCCTTAGTAGAGTTAATGAACAATGTTAATTGTACCTACAAAAAGCATGAGGGAAGCAATTCCAAATCTCAACATTTTATTTGAGAAACCATATGAATCGCAAAACAGCTAACACCAGATAAATTATTCAGTATGTCATTTTATTTCCTATTTATATACAAGTAAATTTAATACAATTGTAATAATTTCTTCAGAACTATCAGTATTCAATAAAACAGGCTTGGCAGTTAAAATTCAGTGCAAGTACAGAATCATGATTTGGGTTGCAAAAATCCAAAGGAGCTGTACATGAACAGGGGGATGTGGGAAAGATGCTGATGTGTACTGATCAGGAGAGAACTCTGGGATGATGGTATCTGAAGGTAGCAAAACAGTGCGATAAGGCAGTGGCTAGAGCCAGAGGGATGCTAGGCTATGTGTAGAGGGGCATAATCAGTAAAAATAAAGGAGGTAATACCCCTGTATGGGTCATTAGTAAAGCTTTATTTATAATAATGTATTCAGCTATGGAGACCATATCTGAAAAAGTATAGAGAGAGGCTACCGTGTGTTCCAGAGAAAGGCAAAGTGGTGTGCTATCTGTACCAAAAGATTTGAGGTGAGACTTGAGGCTGAACGTGTATACCTACAGGAGAGGAGAGACAAGGAGTGGGGGTAGGGATATGATATAGACATTTAAATATCTGAAAGATACTTATGCATAAACCTTTCCAATGGAAAGCAAGCTGTAGAACTAGGGGTCACCGCTTGAAACTACAAAGAGGTAGACTCAGAAACATTATCAGAAAATATTTTTTTACAGAAAGGGTGGTAGATGCATGCAGTGCTTTTTTCGGAGGAGGTACTAGACAAAAAGACAGTAGAAAAATGCAAAACAAGTGTGGGATAAACACAATCTTTTATTGGCAAGAAGATGGCAACAAAAACATGTGGTAACTTGCATGGAGCAGTGGTTCAACCCCAAACCACACAGAAATTATTGCATTTAGTTTCCAAGAGAGGCACTGGGGTAAGCTACATGGAGTGGCAGTTACTACCTTGGACATTTTGTTGGGCAGCCTAGCAATTCTAGTCTTTTTGTGCCATCACTTACTATGACATACTACACTGGTTATAATCTAAGTCTCTCTGAGCACTGGGAGAAAGGGACATTTTTAGAGTGTGCACAGATTGCATGGCTACAGCAGAGTCTCAGCAGCTAGTGAATTTAGGCCTTAGGTAATGATTTCCTTTTCAGCTCTAACAGACCTACTAACTATATGACAACATAGGAAGGAAGAAAAAGTCTGATTTTGTACTCACTGATGTTGATAAAGGTCAGTGGTTAAAGTGTTCAGCTGTTGCCTCCTATATTAAGCAATGCTAGAGGTTGCAAATCATGGGAGGAATTTCATGTTTTCATGTTCTCATCTAGCACTGGCCTCATATAAGGCTAAGGAAAGTCCATGCTAGATGAGAATTGGTCACAAAAATGTTGATGGTGGGTGAATATTAGGAACTTGGATTTATGCAAATCATTTCAATCATGCCTCCCTCAAAACATTTCTCAGGAGCAGCAATTGAACCATAGCCTGTGGCCTAAAAATAGTGGACCTCAGAAATACTTCAGTAAAAACATAAGCTGCTGCGTTTGTTACAGCATTCTCTTTGCTACATGCAGAATTGTGTTTGCTACAGTATTTAAAAGGCAGGCATTTACATATATTTTACCAAATGTAAATACACTTATGAGAAATTGCACCAGGAAACAGTGGAGTAAAGATAATCACACATACATCAAAGAGAAATGTGTAAATATGTCAAGCTGTTCAGTAAACGTCCAGAGAACTGTGTGCCTTCACAATAGCCATTTATTCTTATAGGGGTAGATATTCAAAACTCATTTAGACGGATAAGTTATCCATCTAAATGGCTTAGAGAGCATATTTAGCCTCTTATCCAGCTAAATTATAGCCGGATATGTTGTTACCTGGCTATAATTTAGCCAGATAGAAAAGGGGCGTTCTGGGGAGGGGTCCCAATATCTGTTTGGCTTAGATGAATATCAGGTATGTCTGGCTAAGTTAGATGCATAGCTTTAGATCTGCTTGGAAGCAAGTCTAAAATTATCTGGTTTCATGTGGTTACTTACCTGGATATCTTCAGAGATACCTAGATAATGTAGCACACCTTTAAAAAAAAAAAAAAGGCACCAAGGCCTTCTGGCCAAATGCCCACCCTGCTGCCACCTACCCTCAACTCTCCCCTCCCCCGCTTAGCAATAAAAAATGGGCTCCAATCTTTAAAAAGCACACTAAAGTACAAGAAGTTGAGTGCCCCCCTCCCCATTAAAAAATATTAACTTTATCCTTTCAGCCCCCCTCCCACCCAGTTACCAGGAAAATTGCCCCTCGATCTGCTGGGATGCTTCCAGGGTTACTTCGGCGGTAACACTGTAAACGTACTTCTACGCTACACACTATGCACCCAGCGTTATTACATCAGGATCGCTTAGAACAGCAATCTCGGCAGATCGAGAGGGGCGATTTGCAACGTAACGGGTGGGTGGGAGCCAGAAGGGATCAAGTTAATATTGAACTCTGATAGGCTGCCTTCAGTCACGTGACACCCCCCCCCCCCCTCGGTGCATTTTCTGTTCTATAAGGCGCTGCTGTAAATGTACTCATACAAAAATGTTGCTGCACTGTATGAACAATTACGTTCAAAGACTGGTATGCAATCCCTGTATACATTTTGTGTAGTTTTTTTGCATTGCACATATGGTCCCTGCATTTACAGTTGATTTGACTAGAATCATTTCTCTTAGATGTGGGAAACTGTACCTCAAATATTAAAAACCAATTGGTATGTAAACCCCACCCCCCCTTTTCTGCCTTATGTCTCCTGCAGTCCTGATTTAATTCTTTTTTTATAGATAAGATTCCTGCTGATTCTTCCTTGCACATTAAAAGCTTCTTTAATATTGATCTGTATAAGCTTTCGCATTAAGTGCTAGACTGTATTACTTATTTGCTGTAGTTCTGATTAGAATTCTCTCCTTCACAGATGTAAGAATTCCTTGTTTCCTTCCGATGCAGCCCCTTGGCAAAACAAGGCCGTGTCGAGGGACTGTACAGTTCACTGCAACCATTAAGAAGCTATCCAAGTAAATGACATACTTCTCTGGACATTTATCACACATTTGGAATGCAAAAAGCCAAGGAAGTGTTACAGCACAGGGGACAAAATTCTTCTAAGGCCCTAAACAAGAATGGGATCTGGGGTGGATCTTATCTGATGACCACAAGGTGGTCAAACAGATACATAAGGCAGCAGCAAAAGCCAGGAAGATGCTTGGGTACATACAGAAAGGAATGGCGAGCAGAAAAAAGTAGGTGATATCGTCCTTGTATAAGATCCTGGTGAGACCTTGTATATAGTAATGTACAATTCTGGAGCCTGCACATTCAAAATGTTAAAAACCAGCAGCACTGAATAATCATGACAATTTCACACTAAAAGAAAAAAAAATCAGCCTTTTAACTTCACTTCATGAATTCCCCACACCTTATTGAGAGTTTGATCATTCCCCTGTAGGCCACTACCAGACATAGTGAATACACCAATACATTTAAAGGACTTTAATTGGACACATTCCTACTCCCATAGCAACCTTAAACTTAACTAGGAACTGAACAAATTTGAGATGATGGCAGCAGCCCAGCAGCAAGAGGGGGGCTTCCCAGTCTTTTGCATCGAGTGTCAGATGTATGATTTTTTACCCACCGGTGAGAAGTTGTATGTGTGCATGCGATGCAAAGAGCTCCTGCCTCTCAGAGAACGAGTCCGATCTCTGGAGGCTAGAGTGGCAGACCTGGCGGAGCTGAGGCAGACAGAGAGGTGTATATAGATGAGACCTTCAGGGACATAGTAGTCAAGTCCCAACTTCAGACTGGCAGCCCTGAAGCTGCCTTGGAGGAAGGTAGTCTCATGATCAGAGAGCATCAACCTGGTGCAGCAGGAAAGGATCAGATAGCAAGGACATGCTCTCCAGGTGGTGCATTGTCCTTTCACACCGAGGATGTCTCTTCTAGGGCTACTACCCAGGAGGGAAGGGTTAGGTCGGCCGTCATAGTTGGTGATTCGATTATTAGGAATGTAGATAGCTGGGTGACTGGTGGGAATGAGGATCGCCTGGTAACATGCTAAGTCTAAGAAGTAAGATGGGAGAATTAGAATGTGTAGCAGTGAATGATGACAGACTTAATTGGCATCTCAGAGACATGGTGGAAGGAGGATAACCAATGGGACAGTGCTATACCGGGGTACAAATTATATCGCAATAACAGAGAGGAGCATCCGGGAGGCGGTGTGGCGCTTTATGTCCGGGATGGCATAGAGTCCAACAGGATAAACATCCTGCATGAGACTAAATACAAAATTGAATCTTTATGGGTAGAAATCCCTTGTGTGCTGGGGAAGAGTATAGTGATAGGGGTATACTACCGTCCACCTGGTCAAGATGGTGAGACAGATAGTGAAATGCTAAGAGAAATTAGGGAAGCTAACCAAATTGGTAGTGCGGTAATAATGGGAGATTTCAATTACCAATATACACTGGTGCAGGGTAAAATGTATCACCACCGAGAGATTCGAAAAGAGATTTTTATTTAATGTTTCAAGTAAAGTGAAACAATGTTGAAACGGCAACTCCACAAGTTACATAGTATATCATTTAAAGCGATCCCCCGACACGGACCGTGTTTCGCTAGGCTGCATCGGGAGGGACCAGCACGCACATTTAAATCTAGAATATAAACAAAATGTATAAAATCACTACATGGAGGTGATGAAAAAGGCCAATAAATATATACAGGTAAAACTACATACCTTCTCATATGTGCAATGGAGCGCAAGCGCCCTCAAAATTGACAACCATTTAAAACAGAGAAAAAGGCGCGAAAGCTGATAGTCTCGCGAGACCTGTCAGGATTGAAAGCTGACAGTCTCGCGAGACCTGTCACCGTGAAATACTGCAACCAAAATCCAAGATTAGTTAAAAAGGTGCCATTCAGGGGGGGCGCTGTTTGCCGCGCACAGCAATGGCAGCTTAAATCTGGTGCTCTGTGACGCCCGCGAATTCTGTCCCGTTTTTACCCTGCACAACCCTCGCCCAAAGTGCGGACAGACGGTGAAATTGGAGTTAAAGGGCAGGCGAAGAGAAATTTGCTCACCACGGACTTGTGCAGAGGAGTAAAAGGTACATTTTGGTAGCAGAAAATATCGTGGCTGCCGGCTGATGCGCCCGCCATCTTGCTTACAATACACGCGGGCGGGAAACGGAAGACCCGACACAACGACGCCGAAAAAACCTCCCTACACATATTAAATGCTGGAAAGTGGGAAAATAAACAGAGGGGGAGTTGCGGGCTGTATGTGGAGCGTCTCACACGAACCTTAAATTTTGGCAGCTCAGCGTGTACTTTCAGTGGTCGGGTGCTGGGAGAGCGCGCTGGACCCATCCCCCTCCCGCCATGCTGGTTTAGTGACCGGCTCACTGGTGCAGGCCAGGTATCTCAGTGTCCCGCAGAAAGGGGAAAGCGACGAACGGAGCTCCAGAGCTGCAGCGCGGAAATTAAGCCGGTGGGGAGTGTTTTACCATTGCTGCATGCATTGGCACTGTCCCACCGCTGAGCCTGCAGTACCTCTGACTAACGGCAACCAGAGTAAGGAAACGATTGCTAAATTTAAAAACATTTAAAAAATAACATAACTGGTTCGCCGCGATTGAAGATGGCTGCTCGTAACTGAGGCTCCGCACAGCCAAGCCGAACTATAACTAACAGCTCCTGAAAATTACTTTAATTCGGCGCACCGACACAGCACCAGCCGCAGCCCACTGTGAGGAACAAAACCGCCCGCGAAAAAAGACAAATCGCAGTGAGTGGACAGCCTAACTCGGCAGAGACGGCTTTGACCGAAAATTACAAAGCACATTTAAGAGCAGGAACACACAAATTTCTTCATTCGAAGTTGGGCAGTGCGCGGGCCCCGCGAGCCTCCAACCATCATGAGCTCTTAGAAGCAGCCAGGAGGGGAGCGCTGGTGGATGTTATCATGAAGTAAGCACATATGTGTAGGATGCTGCCTCTCCCCCTTCTCTCCTCGGGCTCCTCCCCGATCGTCTAGGCCAGGCTCCAGAAAGCTTTCAGTGGGAAAATTGACAACTCGCTTCTCTACAGCTAACTTATCATTACGTTACTACAGATCTATCAAGATATCATTGAAACAAAGTTACTCACGCTAAGAGCAGGATGGCGACGCGCCGCAAAGCAGCAGACCTAAAGCAATTTGCTTTCAGCAAATTAGCGGGAGACATTCTGCATGAGGATACGACAACCCCTTCTACCTCTCAAGATCAACGGAATATAGGAGAAGACACAGCTGAAGTGGGACTGGGAGGCTCGGTGAATGTCCAGGTGGATTCGGTTCCGGAATTTCCCACGCGGGAAGAATTGCGTGGATGGTTTATTGAACTCCGGTCAGAAATGCGGAACCATAAAGCGGAAATACTTGCATGCATGGAGAATATGAAAGAAGATATTGCTTCACTAGGCTATCGCGTGGATGAATTAGATGGGAGAGCGGATGGACAAAGTGTCCAGATGGAGGCTTTAACGGCCCAAGCGAAGCAGTTTACGACAGAGTTGGAAACCTTGGGGGATAAGGTGGAAGATCTTGAAAACCGATCTCGCAGGTCTAACGTACGCATCAGAGGGGTACCTGAGGAAGAGAAGTATGCGGATAGTATGCAGACGGCGATGGACATTTGTCAAGACCTATGGTCCTGTTACGGGACCCCGACCGGGGAGCAAGACCGTACTTTCCAGGTGGATTTGGAAAGAGCACACCGAGCCCTGGGTCCCAAACGCAATAATCAGCCCAGGGACATTATCATTAAATTTCTGCACTACAAACAAAAAGAAGAAATTGTTAAACTGGCTCGGGCCCATCCCCAATGGAAATGGCACAACCTAGACATTCTCGTCTATAACGATTTGGCACCATCAACCCTGCAAAAGCGGTTCTTAGTGCGAGAAGCGACAGCTGCCCTGCGCCAGGCCGATATCCGCTATCGCTGGGCCTTTCCTTTTGCCCTGATCTTTCAGTATCAAGGCGTCTCATACAGATTTAAAACGCTAGCAGAGGCTGCTGAATGCTTTACTCAGGCTGGTATCAGCTATGCTTTCACACCAGCTCCAAGGCCGGCGTTACCAGCGGTATCGGATGTGGGTATGCGGTGGAGGAGGCAGGGGCCGGGCCGAGGCAGGCTTAGAAGACGGCCTGCAGATACCGGAAATTCAACTACCGATAAAGGCTGAGGAGGACTGATAGTTCTCCGGATCTTCCCCATGGGGTTGGAGAGCAGTGAATAACAAAAAGAAGTCCTTGATCCGTTAAGAATCAACAGTTCTTGGGGTTATCTGTAACTGTTCAATGTTGAGAAGTTGTTTCAGTTTATGACTATATGTTAGAAGCTATATTTAGCTTAAGATGAATGTTGTGTTGGTCTATGAAGCATGGGGGTCTGGTTGGAGGGGGGGGGGAGGGGCTGGAGGCCAGGAGGTGGTGGTGCTTGACGAGCGCTCCCCCCACAGGGGTAGATTCGCAGATGAAGGTGAGCGAATCTTTAGTGGTTCAAACGAAGGGGATACATTTAGGTAGATTCAGTATGTTTTTTTCTCACCACATGGGAGCCTTAGTAGGTAGTCAAGGTTTGTTAAATACCCAATACCATTTAAAGGGAGGTGTTACGCAGAATGATCTTAATAAAGCCAGAGCGATGCCTCAGTTCCCATTAGATAATGGTTAACATAGTTTCCTTAAACGTTAAGGGTCTCAATACCCCTAGAAAGCGATTTCTTCTCAGGAAAGAGTTACTACATCAAAAAGCAGATATAGCATTCATTCAGGAAACACACCTAAAGCATAAGCACGAACATCTATTACAGTTTAAAGAATTTCCACACATATTCCTGGCGGCCCGAGGGTTGGAGGCGAAATATTCAGGAACAGGGATTTTGATTTCAAGACACTTGGTATTCGAGCTTCTTTCCTGTGTTACCGACCCGCAGGGGAGGTTCCTTATTTTGAACATCCAGACAGGTTCGAAAAAACTAACACTAGTAACGGTTTATGCCCCTAACAGGGATGCTGGGACCTTTTGGAAGGAATTACATGGGGCGCTGGCAGCACGGGCAGAAGGGCCCATTATCTTAGGGGGTGACTTAAATATTACGCTCCAACCAGAACTAGATATGTCCACATCGCACTCTCAGACGGCTGGGCACAGTAGAAAGGCAGTGCGGAACCTTATGTATGATTGGAATTTGGTTGACATATGGAGAAACAGATACCCCCACTCCAGAACATACACGTTTTTTTCTACACCTCATGATAGCTATTCACGCATAGATTATTTTTTGGTAGATAAAACATTAGGAAACCAGGTACAGGGGGCGGAAATAGAAGTTATCACCTGGTCTGATCATGCTCCCATAATCCTGAATATAGAATTCGGTGATCAGGATGTGGGCAGTAGATTTTGGAAGCTCAATGAATCCCTATTGCAAGATGTGGGGTTTGTACAGAATTTGAATACTCAAATGCAGGAGTATTTCCAGTTGAACTCTGGAGGGGAGGCATCTCCTAGCTCAGTTTGGGAATGCTCTAAGGCGGTGGCGAGGGGAATTCTCATCTCACGAGCAGCTGCGTGCAAACGCCAAGAACAAGAGTCCAGACGGGTATTGCTGAGTAAAATTGCGGCGCTATCGCAGGTCCACATGAAGACCCACTCTAAACAATGCTATAGGAAGTTACTTGCCCTCAAAGATGAGCTAGCGCAGCTTGATAATAAACGTATTCTATATGCCTTGGAATCTCTAAAACAGAAATATTACGAAGGGGGAAACAAGGCAGGTCGTCTGTTAGCATGTCAATTGCGGGCTCGGGTCTCTCAACATAATATTTTAAAAATTAAAAACTCTGAGGATGAGATGCTTACCGCTTCGGCGGGAATACGCAAGGCTTTCTCTGACTTCTTTCAGAAATTGTACAGGTCCGAAGACTCCATAGGGCAGAATGATATCCGTGACTACCTACACCAGCTAGACCTACCGACTTTGACAGATGAGCAACGACAGAGTCTGGATGACCAGATTCAACCTAGTGAGATTGAGATGGTGATTAAAACCTTGAAATCTGGTAAAGCGCCAGGACTAGATGGGCTCACTGGGATATATTATAAAAAATGTATTTCTATAGTGGCGGAGCCCCTAGCACAATATTTTAACAATATTAGAGACGGTAACAGCCTGGGATCCCATAATAATACGGCGGGTATAACCGTTATCCCAAAACCTGGGAGAGACCCGGCTTGCTGCGGCTCTTATAGACCCATCTCGCTCATTAATGTGGATCTCAAAATCCTAGCTCGGGTCTTAGCTCAGAGATTAAATAAATTCCTTCCACAGTTGGTACATACTGACCAAGTGGGGTTTATTCCACAGCGCATGGCGGCAGATAATATAAGAAAGGTCATTGATCTCCTTTGGTGGGCTCGCAGAACACAGACTCCAGCGGTTTTACTGTCCTTGGATGCCGAGAAGGCCTTTGATTTGGTTCATTGGCCTTTTTTGTTTTCAACTTTAAGGCATATGGCGTTTGGCCCTTTCTTTTTACAATGGTTGCAACAACTGTATACTAATCCGACAGCTAGGGTCAAAGTGAATAATGGTTATGGCCCAGCCTTCCCTATAGGGAGGGGCACTAGACAGGGATGTCCACTGTCACCTCTGTTGTTCGCATTATATTTGGAGCCCTTAGTGACGCGGATTCGTACAGCCAACGATATAAAGGGATTTCGACTGGGATCTGCAGAGTACAAGGCATCATTGTTTGCTGACGACATTCTATTAACGCTGACCACCCCGGCCTTGTCGTTGGAAGGGGTTACCCGAGAATTAAATTGCTTTGGTAAAGTAGCCGGCCTTAAAGTGAATTTCGCCAAGTCAGAAGTCCTTAATGTGAACTTGTGCCCAGATGAAGTGCAAAGTATTCGCAGCCGGTTCCCGTATAAATGGGCAAAATCCCACATAAAATATTTAGGAGTCTTCCTAACAGCCCGATTACCTGACCTATATCATCTCAATTACAATCCCTTGATAAACAATATAACCTTGGATATGAGTCGTTGGAACAGGTGCAATTTCTCCTGGCTGGGTAGAATAGCCATCACCAAAATGACCATTTTGCCTAAATTTCTGTATCTGTTTTCCTCTTTACCAGTGAGTGTCCCCATGCCTATAATGCGCCGCTGGCAAAAATGGATCTTTGATTTCATATGGCGCAGACGCCCGCCTCGTCTGGCGCGTCAGGTCTTATATCGACCAAAGCTGCGGGGAGGATTGGGGGTTCCCAACCTCCTTTGGTACTATAGAGCAGCCCAGCTGAGGGCCTTAATGGATATTCACCGTAATACAGACATTAAGCAATGGGTGGCCATCGAACAAGCAATTCTGGGTCCAATGGCATTGCGCGCTATATTTTGGCAACCGCGGAACTCCTGGGGGGCAATTCAGGACATCACATGGGCTCTACGGATTACCCTGAACATTTGGAAGCAGAGTAGTAAGCCATTGGTGGGAGCTTTTAAATATTTTTATCAGTCATCCCTTTTGTATAACCGGCGGGTTCCTCAACCCGCAGTATGGAAAAAAGTGGGCATCACTACAGTAGGACAGTTGATGTCCCAAGGGTCTGTCCTCTCCATGCAGGGACTGATGGATACTTCCTCCTTTAATCCGAACGATTTCCTAGCATATGCCCAAGTAGTTCACTTTATTCGGGAACTACAGCGCACCAAGATGTTGCGGCCCAGTCGCTCACTGTTTGAAGCTTTGATACAATACAGTGACAGAATAAAAGGGCCCATTTCTAAAATTTATCATGCTTTCTTCCCGGATAAGCAGGAAGCCAGCACGTTTCAAAAACACTGGGACATGGACTTAGGAGAACAACTAAGTACTCAGACATGGGAGGCCATATTATATTGTGCTAGGAAATGTTCGATTTCAGCGGGGTTGCGTGAACATTGTTATAAAATGATATATAGATGGTACTTTACCCCAGATAAGATTCATAGGATGTATCCGGATGCGTCAGACCTGTGCTGGCGTAGTTGTGGAAATAAGGGAACGTATTTCCATATATGGTGGACATGTCCCAAAATACAGCCCTTTTGGGATTCTCTGTTCACCTGGTTAAGTGCCCTGTTTCAAGTACCTATTCCGGCCTCTGCTATAGCGGCCTTGCTGCATGTGTATCCCGAGGTTATACAAATGTCTCAGCAGCGCTTCTGTTCTCATGTCTTTATTGCTGCCCGCACGTTGATAGCAGCTAAGTGGAAATCAGCTCAAGTGCCACAGTTGCTGGAGGTCGTTGATAAACTCCTAACATACTACAGGCTAGCTTCCCTAACAGCCGCCAAATATGGGAGAATGCCTTCAATGATGAAGGCTTGGCAACCGTTCTTAGAATATATAGAATAGATGTAAATCTTTTTAGGGCTAGGAAATGGGGAACGGGGGAAAAGTGATGACCTTTAACCATAACGAATGAGGCTGTTCTTTTCTGCCTTCTCAGGTAGCTTCTTAGATTCTGTTAAGCATTGGGTATGAAGTTTGTTATCCTTGCTCTGATTGTTCTGTTATTATTGCGGAATGTATTATTGCAATTCAGCATTTTTCATAGATTCATAGCTGGGAAGCTATGGCTCCTCTAAGATGGTGAGGGTGGGGTGGGTGGGGGAAGGTGGGGAAGTATTCGGTATACATGTTAATATTGAAATGTCATTGATTTATTATCCGAACAAATTTTCAATAAAAGTATTAATTAAAAAAAAAGGTGCCATTCAATCTCCTTGTTCAATCCTTTAGGGAACACTGTGTCCAGAGTGAAAATCCATTTCTGCTCTCTCCGACCCAGTACCTCGGGATAGTTGCCACCCCGCGGGGGCCGGTGTACCACCTCGAGGACCGAGAAGGAAAGATCAGAAACGGAGTGGCCGCGTTCCATCCAGTGTGTAACCAGGGGTTCGTCTATTCTGCCTAAGCGGATGTTCGAGCAGTGCTCGATGATGCGGGTCTTAAGCATCCGAGTAGTTTTCCCTACATACAGCAGGGGGCACGGGCATTTAATGACATAGACCACTCCTTTTGTAACACAATCGGAAGTGGCGCGAATCTTAAACAACCGTCCTGTCAGCGGGTGGACTAGCCCAGTAGACACCTCCGTGTGACAACACATACTACAGTGTCCGCACGGTCTATGTGTAGCATGCTCTTGCAAAGAGTGATCCCCCAGATTATGTGGAAATGAGGATGCATGGACCAATCTGTCACGGAGATTTGTGCCCCGCCGAAAAGTGAAGCGAAGTGGGCTTTTCAATAACTCTGTGAGGGCCAGCGAGCTCCAGTGACGACGAATCATGGTGGTAATAGTATGTCCTAAAATAGAAAATGGCAAAATACAGTTGTTTGTCTCTTCATCCGAATCTGTGGGGGGAAGAAATAACCAATCCCGGTGTGTGTAAAGTGCCCTCTTGAAGGCTTTCTTAACTACTCGAGGAGGATAACCCCGTTCTAAAAAACGAGTAGTCAGGCCTTGTGCCTGTGTCAAAAATTCCAGGCGAGAGGAGCAGATGCGGCGGAGCCGTAAGAACTGCCCCGTGGGAATGTTATCCCTCAACGGCCTGGGATGACAGCTCTGGTATTGGAGGAGGGAATTGCGGTCAGTCTCTTTTCTGAATAATGTAGTCTGGAAGCGGCCCCCTTCCACCGAGACCAATACATCCAAAAAAGAAATTTCTGAGCCATGTAAACAGAAATTGAACTGAATATGAGAATGGCGGGAATTGAGCCAGTCCAAAAACATATAGAATTGGGGGTCAGTGCCCTTCCAAATAAGGAACACATCATCAATATAACGTCGCCATTCATGAATCAAGCCGATCCATTCTGAAGTATATATGAAATCTCTTTCAAATTTATCCATAAACAGGCACGCGAGGCTAGGGGCCATTGTGGCACCCATAGCCGTGCCTCTAATTTGCTCAAAGAACAGATCTTGATATTGAAAAAAGTTACGCGTCAAAGCGATTTCAGACAATTCTACCAGAAAGGATGTGGAGATCCGGTGTGGAAGGGGGCGCGTGTCCAATGTTTGTGAAATGACAGCCAGTGCTTCACCCTGCGGTATGTTAGAATAGAGGGATACCACATCTAAAGTAACTAGAAAAAACGGTGCCTGTGGCAATTCTAACTGGTCTAGAATGGTGATAAGGTGTGCCGAGTCTCGGACATAGGATCTTATCAAGGGTACAAACGGTTTCAAAAATACGTCAACAAACTGCGACAGCGGTTCCAAAAGAGATCCTATGCCCGAGACAATCGGACGACCAGGTGGTTGTACCAAAGACTTATGTATCTTAGGTAGAATATAGAAAAGTGGCATAATGGGATGTGGTGTGAGCAAAAACTTAAACTCCTTGTTTGTAAGCATGTGTTGATCAAAAGCCACCTGGACTGTCAATTTTATTAAGTCTTGTATAGATTCAGTCGGATCTGAAGGTAATGATCTGTAGTAGGATACATCATTTAGCTGTCGGAGAACCTCAGCATGATAATCCTCACGGTTCTGTATTACAATAGCACCCCCCTTATCTGCTGGCTTGATGACAATGGAGGGGTCGCTGGCTAGTGTTTCAATGGCTTGAGCATCTTCCCTAGACAGATTATATCTAACATAGCCCTTCTTGGCACAAATAGACCGGGCATCTCTGCACACCAGACGCTCAAAAGCCCCAAGGGAGACATCTCCGGGTGCAGGAGGACACCATCTTGATCTAGGGTGAACAACAGAGAGATCCATTGTTGGTGGGGAGTCAGCGAAGAAAAGCTTAAGCTTTAAACGGCGGAAAAACCGGTGTAGATGTGTGAATAAATCAAAAACATCACCCCTTACCGTCGGTACAAAAGAGAGTCCTCGATGTAACACCCTAATTTCTGACAAGGACAAAGGGCGTGAGGATAAGTTAAACACTGTCTGAGAGTTTATTGCCACGGGTCCATTTGGGACCGAGTCACCCGGGCCGATCTCTGTGTGTACTGTGGACGTGTAGTCGTGCCCCGGGGTCGAGTCCGGGTGTCCCGTGGGGGTGGATGGCCCGAGTCTAAAAAAGTGGCCGCAATAGAGGAATATCGAGATGCAGCAGAAGAGGTCATAATATCTTGAGGCGGTCTTTGTCCTTGGTCTTGGATTGGCTCTGTCACAGGAACTATGGGTGTCGTTTGAGGAGGGTGGCCGCGCTGTCTTCGGGAACCCCGGTTTCGCTGTAAAGGCTGATCCTCGACTGTAGAGTCGCCTGAGGAGGAGGAATCCTCGGCGAAAGTGACTTTCCTTGACGGTTTTTGGTTCATCCATTTATAAACGTAGCCAGACGTGTAATCAGTCTCGTCACGTAAGAATTTGCTGAATTTAATCGCTTTCAGATCAGCGCGAAACTTCGTAAGGTTAACTTGAAATTCACTGAGTTGTTCTTCAAAAGCTTCACTGGGCAAACCGTTTTTCAAAGTATCGGTTTTCTGAGCAACTTCTTCCTTCAATTGTACTTGCAGATCTCGATTAGACTCAATGATTAAAACCATTAAATCAAGTGAACACTTGTTCAATATTTGGTTCCAGCGTGTAATGAATGCAGGGTTGTCGGTGTGTAGCCTGGGCCCCTTTTGTATGCGGAGCCCCCTGGGAATCCGGTGGACGCGGCAGTACTCTATAAGAGTAGCCGAGTGTAGTTCCGCACGAGTTAAACGTTTCTGTGTGTTTATTAGATCGGTCCAAGAGACTGAAGGCACAAAATTTGTCACTGAATCTTCAAAAAATGGAGTAGCTGTAAGAACAGCATGAACGGCTGCTTCCGTGTAGCTGAAAGTATTCTCCACAGTGGCCATCAAATGCTTCGGTAAACTGGTGTAAAACCGAAAGAGTCAAGAAGCAAACACCTTGCACATCCGCAAATATCAATATACACTGGTGCAGGGTAAAATGTATCACCACCGAGAGATTCGAAAAGAGATTTTTATTTAATGTTTCAAGTAAAGTGAAACAATGTTGAAACGGCAACTCCACAAGTTACATAGTATATCATTTAAAGCGATCCCCCGACACGGACCGTGTTTCGCTAGGCTGCATCGGGAGGGACCAGCACGCACATTTAAATCTAGAATATAAACAAAATGTATAAAATCACTACATGGAGGTGTCGGGGGATCGCTTTAAATGATATACTATGTAACTTGTGGAGTTGCCGTTTCAACATTGTTTCACTTTACTTGAAACATTAAATAAAAATCTCTTTTCGAATCTCTCGGTGGTGATACATTTTACCCTGCACCAGTGTATATTGATATTTGCGGATGTGCAAGGTGTTTGCTTCTTGACTCTTTAGATTTCAATTACCCCAATATTGACTGGGTAAATGTAACATCAGGACATGCTAGAGAGATAAAGTTCCTGGATGGAATAAATGACAGTTTTATAGAGCAATTTGTAAAACTTACTCTATGCTTATGGCCAGGGACACAAGAACACTTAGACTCAGTAAAAAGTATAAAGTATTTTTATTAATCAATATAAGTGTTCTCGGGAGATGCTGGGTACTGGGTGCCCTTAGTCTTACAAACTGACCAGCATCTCTTCGTATACCTGAAGTGATCCTTCTTTTATAGATAACATACAATATTGTGGAAGCTTCTAGACTTGCGTGATTGCCCAAAGAATCATTTACATAAGTTGTGATGTCAAATGCATGATTAAATCATCCCTAACTATTCTTGATTGGTTTACTAGGAAAGTGTAGCCCATTTCCCATGGCTTTCTTTGTTCTGTTAAACTCTTACTGGTCAAGATGTTCCCAGATAAAGACATCTGTAGCTATGTTCATTACAAACTCCTGAGAATAGTGCCTGAAGCTCCCCGAATAGACATCACCTGTCTGGTGCCAGCTTGCCTGCCTCTACAGATATCCAGGGACATTCGGTAACTCATGCTCAGAAAGTTACTCAGAGTCCATTCAGCCCAGGCAAGCCAAAGACACGCAGAGGCTTCTGAGGATTTCCTTCTCAAATTGGTTCAGGAATTGACCAGAGCAGGAGCAATTTTAGATCTAATTCTCAGTGGAGCACAGGATTTGGTGAGAGAGGTAACAGTGGTGGGGCCGCTTGGCAATAGTGATCATAATGTGATCAATTTGAATTAATGACTGGAAGGGAGACAGTAAGCAAATTAACAGCTCTAGTGCTAAACTTTCAAAAGGGAAACTTTGTTAAAATGAGAAAAATGGTTAGAAAAAACTGAAAGAAACAGCTACAAAGGTAAAAAGTGTGCAAGAGGTGTGGACATTGTTAAAAAAAAACCAAACATCCTAGAAGCACAGTCCAGATGTATTCCACACATTAAAAAAGGTGGAAGGAAGGCAAAACCATTACCGGCGTGGTTAAAAGGTGAGGTGAAAGAGGCTATTTTAGCCAAAAGCTCTTCATTCAAAAATTGGAAGAAGGATCCAACAGAAGAAAATAGGATAAAGCAGCATAAGTGTTGACAAGTGAAATGTAAGACATTGATAAGATAGGCTAAGAGAGAATTTGAAAAGAAGTTGGCCGTAGAGGCAAAAACTCACAGTAAAAACTTTAAAAAATATATCCGAAGCAAAAAGCCGGCGAGGGAGTCAGTTGGACTGTTAGATGATCAAGCGGTTAAAGGGGCACTTAGAGAAAATAAGGCCATCACGGAAAGATTAAACAATATCTTTGCTTCGATGTTTACTGAAGAGGATGTTGGAGATACCCGTTCTGGAAAAGGTTTTCATGGGTAATGATTCAGATGGACTGAACCAAATCATGGTGGACCTAGAAGATGCAGTAGGCCTGAATGACAAAACTGAAGAGTAATAAATCACCTGGACCAGATGATATACACCCCAGGGTTCTGAAGGAACTAAAAAATGAAATTTCAGATCTATTAGTAAAAATTTGTAAACTATCATTAAAATCATCCATTGTACCTGAAGACTGGAGGGTGGCTAATGTAACCCCAATATTTAAAAAGGGCTCCAGGGGTGATCTGGGAAGCTACAAACCAGTTAGCCTGACTTCAGTGCCAGGAAAAATAGTGGAAATTATTCTAAATATCAAAATCATAGAACAAATAGAAAGAAATGGTTTAATGGAACAAAGTCAGCATGGCTTTACCCAAGGCAAGTCTTGCCTCACAAATCTACTACACTTTTTTTTGAAGGAGTTAATAAACATGTAGATAAAGGTGAACCAGTAGATGTAGTGTATTTGGATTTTCAGAAGGCGTTTGACAAAGTTCCTCATGAGAGGCTTCTAGGAAAAGTAAAAAGTCATGGGACAGGTGGTGATGTCCTTTCATGGATTACATACTGGCTAAAAGACAGGAAACAAAGTAGGATTAAATGGACAATTTTCTCACTGGAAGGGCGTGGGCAGTGGAGTGCCTCAGGGATCTGATTTGGGACCCGTACTTTTCAATATATTTATAAATGATCTTGAAAGGAATACGAGTGAGGTAATCAAATTTGCAGATGATACAAAATTATTCAGAGTAGTTAAATCACAAGCAGAGTGTGATAAATTGCAGGAAGACCTTGTAAGACTGGAAAATTTGGCATCCAAATGGCAGAAGAAATTTAATGTGGATAAGTGCAAAGTGATGCATATAGGAAAAAATAACCCATGATATTGTTACATAATGTTAGGTTCCATATTAGAAGCTACTACCCAAGAAAGAGATCTAGGCGTCATAGTGGATAATACATTGAAATCATCGGTTCAGTGTGCTGCGGCAGTCAAAAAAGCAAACAGAATGTTGGGAATTATTAGAAAGGGAATGGTTAATAAAATGGAAAATGTCATAATGCCTCTGTATCGCTCCATGGTGAGACCCCAACCTTGGAATACTGTGTACAATTCTGGTAGCTGCATCTCAAAAAAGATATAGTTGCAATGGAGAAGATACAGAGAAGGGCGACCAACATGATAAAGGGGTTGGAACAGCTCCCCTATGAGGAAAGACTAAAGAGGTTAGGACTATTCAGCTTGTAGAAGACACGGCTGAGGGGGATATGATAGAGGTGTTTAAAATCATGTAAGGTCTAGAACGGGTAAAAGTGAATTGGTTATTTACTCTTTCGGATAATAGAAGGACTAGGAGCGCTCCATGAAGTTAGCATGTAGTACATTTAAAACTAATTGGAGAAAGTTCTTTTTCACTCAATGTACAATTAAACTCTGGAGTTTGTTGCCAGGGGATGTGGTTAGTGCAGTTAGTGTAGCTGGGTTTAAAAAAGGTTTGGATAAGTTCTTGGAGGAGTCCATTACCTGCTATTAAGTTGACTTGGAAAATAGCCACTGCTACTACTAGCATCAGTAGCATGGGATAGACTGTTTTTGGGTACTTGCCAGGTTCTTATGGCCTGGACTGGCCACTGTTGTAAACAGGATGCTGGGCTTGATGGACCCTTTGGTCTGACCAAGTATGGCATGTTCTTATCTGGCTAACTTTAACTGGATAAACTGTTCATTGCCATGGTAGAGAATACTGTTCTCAAAATGTACTAAGTACTAAAAAACATAAGTAGGGTTAGTCTAGGGATTTTTGGTATAAAACACAAAGCTCCACCACTTCATCTTCCGAAGCTCTATATGGTCTGAGGTACTGATAAGCATGGGGGTAACCTGCAGCAAGCGGCATTTACTATCCTTCATAGAAGGCATTGGAATTACTACCCTTAACCAATAAGCCTTTATGCTTTTGATGCACCGGCAACATCGCTCTCCGCTTCGATAGCCAGGGTGGGGGGTGGAGGGGTGGAAAGGGGAACTGGATTCAGACAACCATGACTTTTATGGTCCGGGGGTACTGATACGCAGACAAGGGAAAAAGCAAAGGACTGCTTCTACAGCAAAGTCCATAAACAAAGCATGTCAAGCAGCACTGTCTGAATTTTCAACAAGGCTTATCACCCAGTAAAAATATTGCTAGCAGTATTTTTTTTTTTTATGGGCTATCAAAAGGCTTGGGGATAACTGCACGGAGCAGCAGTGACTACCCTTAACAATAACATGGGGGTAATCTGCAGGAAGCGGCAGTTACTACCATAAGAAACTTGCTGGGAAGCCTGGATAGATTATTTAGTCCATGTCTATGGTCACTGTTACTATGGCTGCAAGCAGAAGAGAACATGCTCAGAAAAGTTGCTGCAGTGCAGCGCCAACAGTGATTGATCAGTGAAAAGCTTTTGTCTTCACAAAAATATGGAAAAACTGTTTATTTGGCATGCAGCTTGGTCACGTGACCCACTTACATAACTTGGTGAGCTAACTTGTCTTCAGAGAAAAAAAAATATTTCTGCAACTTATAAGGCATTTACTCCTTTATGAGAGCTAGAGGGAAAATCAGACTGGATATCAATTTCATACATACATACAAATAATTTGCTTTTAAACACTGCCACATCAAACTGGTGCTCAGGGCTGTGCACAATATAGATCAGTATAAGTTAATTCAATGAATACAATATTAGTGGTAAACAAACAAAGCAATAATGGCAGATAGCAACATAGATAAAATATTACTATTACTATATTAAAGGTAATGATCAGTACAGTAGCGGGGTTTTGGAGAGCAAATGAATAATGGAAACACAAGGGGCAAGGTAGGACATAGTGGAGGAGCAAATGAGATGTGAGGTAGGTCTGAGCAGGACTGGAAGGTGTCATAAGTAGAGTCAGTGTTCAGGACAGTTAGGAGGCAGGGAGGGCATATCATGAGGTAGCTTCCGCTCATTCTGGAGGGCTGAGAGAGGATTATTCTATGGCAAATTCTGGATGGAGATTTTTAGGCTGATCAGGGAAATGAGAACTGCAGAAAAGCAGCCCTGAGTAGCTATGACTTGCAGTGTTTCCCAAATCGGATATGAGGAAGGTAGCACCTTATAAACTAACAACTGGTTAGTCTATAAGATGCCACCCACCTCGTGTTAATTTCCCTAAATCTGATGTAGTCTTTGATGGCTTTTACTTCTTTAGCTTGTCTCATATATCTCTTTGATAGTCAAAACAAGTTATCCTGAGATCTCCTGCTGACCAGAGGCTGGCATTCTTCAGTGTTTCTCATGTCAGCTCCCACTTAAAACCCAAATACACAATTATTCAGCCTATAATTTGGGATTTTGCGGTTTAGAAGTTATTTATAGTGTATGTGCTGCATTTAGTTTCCCTGATTCCTTATTTAATTCAGGCCATGCATACAAGCAGCAACAACTGACATGTTAACACGACTAAACTGAAATCCAATATAACCCCAGCAATACTTTTAGGAAATGGTAATCCTGCACAAGCAGACTGGTATCTACAAAAACAGGAAAGAACTTACTGAAAAGCTGTGTCAGCTATTTCTTCCCATTTCCTTTGTCGTTTGGAAGTTTGCTTTTTGGGGCTCAGCACATTTTCTTACATGATAATACATAGTTCAAGGAAAGGAGAAAGGAAAGAGGCCTTCATGCCAATGTGAAAGCTAAGAAGAATAATGCTGGCAGTGTACGTTCAGAGGATTTCAGTCTGTGTATCTTTTACTTTCAGATAAGGTCTTTTCTAAGCTGATTTACAGAGATAAAGGATAAAAAGAAAAATAAACATGGTAGTCACATGCTAATGCAATAGCAGATGATATAAATCCTGGAGGCACACCTAACCTGTCGGTTTTCAGGGTATCAGTAATGAATACGCATTAGCTGTATGTGCACACAGATTTGCATAGCCTGGATCTCCAATCTTCCGTTAACCCTTGCTTCCACGGCAAGGGTTCAAGGAAATTGGATTCAAACAGCATCTGAAGGCCCTGTCTTAAGGTGTGGGAAACTAAGAAGCATGAGGGTAACCTGCATAGTGCAGCAGATACCTGGCATAAACATAAGCTTGCCGGGCAGACTGGCGGGATCATTTGGTCCTTTTCTGCAGTCATTTCTATGTATGTTTCTATATATTTATTGAAGACTGAACACTGTGACAGTTTTGAGATCATTAAACTGGAATTCTAAGTAGAGACTGTGCTGTTGGGGGCTCCTACTGTTATAAACCACATGCAGTGGCAGCATTTCAAGCAAGAATGAATTTATATATTGAACCTACAGGTGGCCATGTTCTTTTGTGGATTGCAAGCTGGTTAAAAGAGAGGAAACAGTAGGATTAAATGATCAGTTTTCATAATGGAGAAAGGTAAACAGTGGAGTGCCTCAGGGATCTGAACTTGGACCGGTGCTTTTTAATATATTTATAAATGATCTGGAAAGGGGTATGACAAGTGAGGTGATCAAATTTGCAGATGACACAAAATTATGTGGAGTAGTTAAAAATCAAATGGATTGTGATAAATTGCAGGAGGACCTTGCAAAATGGAAGACTGGGCTTCCAAATGGCAGATGAAATTTAACGTGGAGAAGTGCAAAGTAATGCATACAGGGAAAAATTAACCCTTGCTGTAGTTACATGATATGTTCTATTTTAGGAGTTACCACCCAGGAAAGAGATCAAAGCATCATAGTGGATAATACATTGAAATTGTCGTCTCAGTGTGCCGTGGCGATAAAAAAAACAGTGTTAGGAATTAAGAAGGGAATGGCAAATAAAACTATGGATGTCATAATGCCTCTGTATCGCTCCATGGTGAGACCGCAACTTGAATACTGTGTCCAATTCTGTCACCGCATCTCAAAAAAAGATATAGTTGCACTAGAATTCTAAGTAGAGACTGTGCTGTTGGGGGCTCCTACTGTTATAAACCACATGCAGTGGCAGCATTTCAAGCAAGAATGAACTAGTGGTGAGTTTGGAGGAGGAGAGAAGATGGGCAGTTTTCTTTTCTGAGATTTCAGAAAAAGAAGAAAGTACAACTGAGGCCCAAGGAAAGGGAAGAAGAGGCAGCAGCTTGATGGAGAATTCATGATTAATTTTGTGAACCTTTGCATGGAAGACGTCAGGCATAGTCTGGGCCAAGAGTGAACAAAGGATGGGAGACATTCTCTAGGCTTGAGGCTTTTAAATACATATGATCATTTGGAGGACTATAATTCAGTATATATCAAAAGGATAAAAGCTCAAGAAATGTTTTAGTATTTGCATTAACAACTCATAATACATACTTTACACTTTTCATTCATAGTTTTCTTAGTGTTGATTCCTGTGTACCTTCTTATTGTTGCAATTTTACACTTTTTAGTAAGTGCAATAGCTGACTTTTCTCATGACACTTTGTGAGGGCTCTAAGGATTTAAGATTTTATAAACACAATGAAACAAATAGCATAAAGTTATATCATCTACTTAAGTTTGCTTTCTTCTGTTGGAATGAATTTCTGATATTTAAATCCTCACTAGAATACATTTCTTTTCCTAGCCACAGTATCTGCCTACTGATAACAGAAGCCTATTTGTATTAGTGGTAAATGGCTTGCTGACCACTTTTATATAAATATACTCAATCTAGTCATCCAGTTCTAATATAGTGTAGTGTAGTATTTATACAGCTGAAAAACAATGGGAAGCGTCATCCATATGGAATAAACCAAGTGAAGTTACTGTACAACATGCTTTTATTTCAAGGGGTTATGAATGACTAGTTCTGGAATGACGACACTATAAACAGGGATGTGTATTCATTGCGGCGGTAAACACATACCTTGCAGATTTATTGGTCACACTTAACTCGTTAATAAACGAACATGCGCACTATCCGTTTTATGTGCGTACTATAAATCCATAAGGTACGCACGTACTGCGGCAACGAATGAAACCAATGGAGCAACGAATAAACATCCCTAATATTTATTTATTTATCTAACATTTTTCTATACCAGCATTCATGATTAGAATCACATCATGCCGGTTTACATTTAACTGGGGGTGTGAATTAAAATAAATAACAGAACTGAAAAAACTGTAACAAGTGAAATGAAAAACTCTGAAGTTACAATAAAACAGGATGCTAAAACTGGGTGGAGGAAAGTCTAAAGGAACTTAACAGAAAGAGCCATTATTTACAGTATTCTAAGAATAAAAAGTGATTTAATAATTCATAACAAGTGAAATACACGTAATGATTTAATATGATTTTTTTAATTTTACATATAAAATAAATACGGAAGGAATACTTATGTTGGGCTGATGGCTTAGAAAAGATGTCTGTAGTTTTAAAATAAGTAGATGCTTTGAAAAACAAATGAATTTATAAAATGCATACTCTACATATGGAGGCACCGATGTGTTGCTGAAATTAACATTTCTCTCCAGGCTGATAAGGGAACAGAAAAGGGGAAATACTACTTAGATTCCTTCTTCTTCTGTTCTGTCTCCCTCCCCTCTCCTTGCACCAGTTCCATAATTAACTCAACATTTCTTGCATCATATTCTTAGCTATTCCCATTCTTTAACATGTTAAATATGATTTTACTTTCTTGCTTTCTTTTTTCCCCCTTATCTACTCAAAGTTTGGTCTCCTACTTTCTCTGTGCAGTCTTTCAGATTCCACTTGTTTGTCCTACAAGTGCCACATTTATGGAAAAAGCTCCAAATATGTTCAGTCTCTTACCTCCATATAAAATTCTTAATATAAATTCAGATCTCATCATTTCCTGATTATTCTGTCCCTCCCTCTTTTGTACTATGACATTTCTGCAACAAGCACTTTAGTTAAAAAGTGTTGTAGTAATGTCAAAAATGTAACATTAATTACCAGCATATAAAGACCCAAATGATCTATCCATTCTGCCAGCAAGTTGTTTAGGTTTGTAACCGCTGTTCTATGAAGATTATGCCCATGCAGAAATGTTACACCCAAAAAGTGACCTCAGATTACCATGTTTCTTCACTTCTATTCTTTAGCCACTAGGGATTCTCTGGTACAACAATGGGGACATATTACCACCCACCTGGCCAGGAAAAGAGAACAGATTGTAAAATGCTAACAGAGATAAGACTGGCTAGTAAAATGGGAGCCATAATCTGTTCCTTGATTATAATTATTTAATCAGTCAAAAAACTCTCTTAGAACTTCATATAATTTATTACCAAACAATAATAACATGTAATTTAAACATCATTCCATCAAAAACATATATAGTAAGAATAATGTATGTTCTTATTCAGTTTTTTGTTTTTTTTTAAATTTTCTTTTAATTTTTATTCTATTTTTGACATTGTGTGGATACCCCAAAACTCACAAATTTTTCCATAAATATATATGACACACTATCCCATAAAATACATAGTACCCATTCACTCACACCATTCATACTATTCCTTAAAATTACCCACCATATTACACTTAACCCATAAACATGTTTAACATAAAACAGATACAGTACATGAATTACAGATAAATGAGCCTTCACACAATATTTCTGCACATATCCAGCATCATTATCTCTCTTTAATACATTTCTTTTAGTTCTTCAACAATTGTTAATGCTCCCACCGTATTCAATATATGTTGTATAGTCAGTCCCCGACAAGGACCTTGTTTCGCAATTAAGCTTCCTCAGGGGTTAATCTTGGCACAATTTTTTCTTTCAATCCCTCTCACATGGGAGCTCTAATTCTCCATTGTGCTGAACCTTCCACTAACTCATCGGTACCCACACACCAATCTATAATGGTTTCTAGAAAAAACAAGACTTATATAGTTCCACGATAATACTCAACGGGAGATATCACAAGATTTCAAATTTCCTCCGTGAAACGGGCTGAGCCGACCTCACATATTCTTTTCTCCGCCACTCAACGCCTACTCATTTCAACCTCTCCTTGTATTATTTTAACTCCACGTCTCTTCATACCATCACAGTATAGCACAATCTCATGTCGCCGCGTTGCAACGGCTCATGAGATCCAATGGATCTCATGAGCTGTTGCAACACGGCGACATGAGACCAGGGATGATGAAGACTGAGTGGTTAACCAATCACAGTGAAACTGAAGGATGCAACAACTAAACAACAAATCACTGGGAACGGATGGGGGTTCACCCCCGAGTTCTGAAGGAACTTGAACAGGAAACTGAAGACCTTTTTTCTCTTGATTTGCCACCTACCATTTAAAACAACAAGGTAGCAGAAGACTGGAGGGTGGCCAATGCCATGCCAGTTTTTAAAAAGGGCTCCAGGAATGATCTGTGAAACTATAGAATGGTGAACCTGACTGACCATTGGTTCTGGGCAAAATGGTAGAAGCTATTCTTAAAAACAAAATTACTGACCATATGGATATGGTTTAATGGTGGAGAGTCAACATGGTTTTTTTCGTAAAGGGAAGTCTTAATTTACCAATTTACAACATTTTTTTTGAAGGTGTAAATAAACATGCAGATAAAGGTGAACCAGATGATATAGTGTATTTGAATTTTCAGAAAGCGTTTGACAAAGTCCCTCATGAGAGACTCCTCAGGGAATTAGAAGTCATGGGATTGTGGATTGGTAACTGGATAAAAGACAGGGGCAGAGTAGGACTAATGCTCAGCTTTCCAAATGAAAAAAGGTCATTAATGGAGTGCCCTAGGTATTTGTACAAGACCTATGCTGCTTAGAATATTCATAAATGATCTGGAAAAAAGAAAAACGAGTGAAGTGATCAAATTTGCAGATGAGACAAAATTGTTTCGAGTCATTACAACAGCAGCAGACTGTGAAGAACTGCATAAGAACCTTGTGAGACTATAGGGGATTGGGCATCTAAATGGTAAATGCCAGTAGGAAAAAATAATATGATGCTAGGTTCCATGTTAGGAGTCACCACCCAGGAAAAAGGACCTCAGAATCCCTGTGGATTATACCTTGAAATCTTGAGCTCAGAGTGCAGGGGTGGTGAAAAAGGGAAACAATGTTCAGAATTATCTGGAAAAGAACAGAGAACAATTCCGAGAATCTCACAATGCCTTGGTACAGATCCACGATGCAACCGCAGATTGGATTGCCCCATCTCAAAAAAAAAACAACACAGAGAAAAGGGCAATAAAAATGATAGAGAGGATGGAAAAGCTCCCTTATGAAAGAAAGCTTGAAAAAGATACGACAAAAGGAATATGATTGAGATTTATAAAACCACGAGTGGGGTGGAATGGGTAAATACGGAATAGTTATTTACCCTTTCAAAGAACACTAGGACTAGAGGACACCATGAAAGTAGCAACCAGCAAATTTAAAACAAATCATAGGAAGTATTTTTTCACTCAGCGCACAATAAGCTGTGGAATCAGTTGCCAGAGGACATAGTCAAGGCAAGTAAAAGTGGAGTTCAAGAGAGGATTGGACAAGTTCCTGAAGGAAAAGTCCATAAAAAAGTATTAGCCAGGCAGATTTTGCAAAACCAATGTTTATCCCTGGGCATGAGATACAAAAAAAATAAATCAACTATTGGAGATATGCCGGCTACTTGTGACTTTGACAGGCCACTTTTGGAGACAGGGCTTGATGGACCTTGGTCTGACCCAGCATGGCACTTTATATTGTCCATTTTCAATTTTACTAGTTCCACCCAAACACTCTCCTCTGTAAATGGGCTATCTACCCCACATCTATCCATACTCCTTCCACTCAGCAATGGACCTCTGCCAAAACTTTCTTTAGTGAACTCCAAAATGACATATTTAATATTTCTGCTTATTCTTCTACATATTGCTCTTCATCTTTCAATCTTAATACCACCTCTGGCCTTCCTTATTTCTCTGATACATCTGAAAAATGTTTTGTCACCTTGCTTTACCTCATCTGCAGAGTCCTTTCTTCCATTTGAGCTTCTGCCATCCTGATTTCTTTCCTAGTCTCTTTCAGATTCACCAGATATTTTTCCCTGTGTTCCTCTGAGTTCCTTATTACTTTTTGAATGTTGGTCTTTTTGCTTTTATTTTTTCAGCCACCTATTTGAAGAACTATATTGGTTTCATTTTCCTCTTAATTTTTACTTTTATATAAATATTTGTTACCTTTATTGTAGCTCCTTTTAGTTTGGGCCATTGTTAACACTTTACCCATCTTCTCCCAGCATTTTAGCTCCTTTTCAAGGTATATCCATATTTTAGCAAAGTCCTTATTTTTGAAATCCAAGATTTTGATCTTCATGTGACTTCTCTGTCTTGGCTGTTTTATCAAACCATACTGTCTGATGATCATGGATGATGTGGTGAGCACTTACCCAGACATTAATATACTGTCTCCATTTGTGAGTTTTATATCCAGTATCGCTCCTTCTCTTGTCGGTTCCATCACCATTTGTCAGAGGAGAGCCCTATGAAGGGCATCCACAATCTCTCTACTTCCTGCATATTTTGCAGAAAGGATACTCAAATCCACATTCGGCAAATTAATATCTTCAATAAGCAACATCTCACTCTTCATTCCCATTGTTTGGATGTCTTCAGTCAGATCTCTGTCTACTTTCTCTACCAAGAAGGGCGACCAAAATGGTGTGGGGTCTATATCAGAAGACTTAAGAGGAGGGGCTGAAGAATCTGAATATTACACCCAGGAAGACAGGAGATGCAGGAGGGAGATAATGCAGACCTTCAGATTCCTAAAAGGATTTAACGATGCACAAACTTTGAACATTTTTCGTTGGAAAGGAAACAGTAGAACTAAGGGTCATGAAATGAAACTCCAGGAGGTAAGACTCAGAACCAACATAAGGAAATATTTTTTCACGGAGAGAGTGGTGGATGCCTGGATTGCCCTTCTGGAAGAGGTGGTGAGGATGAAAACAGTAAATTAATTCAAAAGAGCATGGGATAAACACTGTGAATCCCTAAAAGCTTGAGGATAATGAAGAAAAGGGTGCATGGGGGTAACCTGCATGGAACGGCAGTTAGTATCCTTAACAGAAGGCATGGATAATTACTACTCTTAACCAATTAAACCCTGATGTTTTAGATACAAATGCAACATCGCTCTCCGCTTTGAAATCGGGGTAGGGGAAAAAAGGGTATTGGATTCTGAAGACAGCCAACATTGGGCCCCAGCTTTTACAGTCTGGGGTACTGATATAATGCCATTGGGGATAAAGTCCAAAAGCAAAGAATATTAAAGCAGCATTACCTGAATTATCAGGAAAACTGCCCACCATGTAAACATGTTGCAGTAGTTTTGTTATGGGTTTGACAGTTGTTTGGTCTTGCTTGTAAGTACCGGTATATTATTCTTAACAATAGGCATGAGGGTAATCTGCACAGAGCAGAAGTTACTACCCTTAATAGACACATGGGGGTAACCGGCACGGAGCAACAGTTACTGCCCTTGGCGGACACTTGAGGATAACCTGCCTGTCTGCCCTGCAGCTGCTGCCATGGGAAGCTGGTCTTTTTCTGCTGACAATACTATGTTACCTGAATCAGAGGCCTGTAGACCACACCAGTGTAAATGGATGTGCCATTGCCTCTTTTTAAGATGGCCCACAGTGCTGCTTCTTTTCCCCATGTCCTCTGCATTTCAGTTTATTGGATATTGTTTTTGACATAAAGAGCTACTCATACCCCTTTTCTGTCATCTCTAGCCTTCCTCAACACATTATAGCCAGGTATGGCTGTATCCCATTCATGAGCCTCACTGAACCATGTCTTTGTAATAGCAATAATGTCCAAAAATGCTTCTATCATTAGGGCCTGCAGATCTGAAACATTATTGCCCAGACTATGAGCATTTGTGCTCCTAGCTTTCCTCCCTTGGCTTGCTGCTCTTCCTGGTCTCCTTTTCTTCCCTTTTGCTCAAGAGTGGACTATTAAGCTGATTAATTTTGTTCATTTCTCCATCCACTTCCTGTATTTGTCAGGGGTGACACTGCAATTCCATTGGCTTC
Organism: Rhinatrema bivittatum; assembly: GCF_901001135.1. Lineage (NCBI taxonomy): Eukaryota > Metazoa > Chordata > Amphibia > Gymnophiona > Rhinatrematidae > Rhinatrema > Rhinatrema bivittatum. Next base: position 30,780 of record NW_021821324.1, on the reverse strand, counting down.
CTTCTGCCACCCCAGTCCTTTAGTTTAAATGCCTGATGACTTATGATCTGAATTTCTTATTTAGGATCCTGTTACCTGCCGTGGACAGATGTAGGCCATCTTTTCCATACAGCCTTTCACTGTGCCATATATGACCTCAGCCTCCTATATTTCTAAAACCTGTCTTTACCCCAGGTTTTAAGCTACCTATTAAAGTCATGTATATGTTTCTCCTTTCACTTTCTGTAAATAGCTAACACTTCTGAAAAGGACTGGTCTTCACCGTGTGCCAAAGCTGATTCCCCAGGGTCTGGAACTTCTGTACTGCATTATATGTACACATTGGGTATCTTATTTCTAATGTCACTTCAATGTTATTTTTCAAAACTAAAAAGGCATTTTGAATCAGTACCAGGGTGTCTTAGAGTGACAGGTCTTAGGCATGAATCATTAATATGCTGACAGAATACTAATCTAGAAGTAGGACATGAAGCTTTTCAGTATAACACACCTTTAGTTCAAATAAGATCTTAATGTACTTTGTAGGCATTGTACTTCAGAGTCAGATCTTTCTCTGCTGTGGCAGTGAGCCTAGCTAACATTGCTTTATGTTTGGGTGCACCATAGTCTATGAAGGGAACAGTTCAGAAGGAAGATTATCATCCAATTAAATTACAATTGAACAAACTGGGGCCTAAGATGATAACTTGTTCAGGGTAATAGAAATTAAATGAAGAGTCAAGATTAAAAATGTTCTGGATTCGTAGTTTTCTTCAGCTTATTAGACCCCACTAATTGAACTACAGAACTGGGGTAGTCCCATTTAAAATCAGAGTAGCCCTATCACAATTTCAAGCAAAAAAAAAGTGACAAATGTAAATGTCAGGGAACACAAAGAATGAGATGTTTCTTTAGAACACACACAATTTACTGTCAGGTTTCTAATGCTAGCAAAAACATTTGCTGATGCTTGACATTGCTAATCTCTGTAAACGTCAGCAGAATTAGATATGTGCTAAGGACACCCCAAGATAGCATAATGGTATTTCTGTTTGTATCTGAGAAGAGGAAGGGTCTATAAAGCTGACGAGGCCACATACATGGTTATCTGTTGTCATGTTCTAGGTTTCTATGTAAAGGAAACAAATTTGGTAGTGAAATGCAGAGTTTTTGCACAAGGGAAGTAACAAAGGATTTGATAGAGCTAAACCTTTGCCAAAATAAGGATCTAAACTCAGTTGTTTTTGTTTATGTTAAGCGGCAATTTGCAGGAAATATCTATGCTTTAGTTTCCTAAGCCTTTTTTTTTCTTTTTTTACACTATGTAGACATGGAGCATGCAAAAAAAGAAAAAAAAATTGTGATTAAATGGTCAAGTAAGCAAATATAATCAGGAAGTCATAAAAGCAGACAGATGTCATCTATGGATGGAAATTACAGAAGGATTTTTATTATTCCAGCGAGCAATACTTCCACCCTGACTGAAAAATAAACAGTTCTGCAGTTCTCTAAGCAAACTGACTGCCAATTTATGGCTAACGCTTTTGCTGCTTGTAGTTTTACCCAGGGGGAAGGGCACAACTAAATACTACTCTTGAACAAAGTCCTTGGACCCAGCTTTTTAAACTGGCACTTGTTATAGTCACTATCTGGTAGGAGTTGCAAGACACTTTGGGAACACCTGCAAGGCTCACTGCTAGCCAATCCAATAATATTACAAAGGTTACATTTCAAATATTCTATTTCGGTCAGACTGTTTTGGGGACCTTCCTACCTGCAGAATGCTAGAACTCAAATATACTGTGGACTCCCAGTGGAGAACTCCCAGCTGGCCCTGGTTTTCCTTGGTGAAACTTGGTCTTGCTGCTACAGCAGGTGAAGAGGAGAATCTGATGTTTGACACCACACTTGCGCAGGCAATGGCACGGGGCATGGCAAAGCTGTGGCCAGTTTTGGGAGATAGCCTCCAGAATGCCCCTCAGTAGGGAGCGCATACGAGAAGGAAAGAATGCATTACGATTTCCTCTGCAGCTCCTTATTACCTCTTCTTCCTCATCTCGCTCTACATCCCTCTTTGGCAACGCTGTTTATCAGGCAAGCTGCTATATGTAACCGCCCCCACCACCTCCTGACATTGGTTTCCACCTTGGGCTAGCAGATGCCTGGAGTAGCCTTCCAGAGTTGGCACATCATGCTCTCTCTCAAATGCTGCCTAAAACCCTACCTTTTTCAAACTCCTTTTAACTTTTAAACTTTGGCTCTATTTGATCATAACTGTTGATTTTAACCATGTTGTCTACAATAAATACATTTTCTGATGCCTCTTATTTACGTTGCCTGTGCCTTGACCAGACTAAGTTCCACAGAGAAGGGACTGTCTCCGGTACGTATCTGTACACAGCCGTGCACATTTGCTAGTGCTATAGAAACAAATAGTAGCAGATGAGTTTTAGAGCTTGATGAGAACAAAGCTGTACTGGAGATGTGAAGGAGACGATCAGAACTAGAGAGATCAGCCACAAAGTTAGGAGACAGTCAAAGGATACCTAAAATAGTGCTCAAGTACCGCACCATAAATCCTATTTCTCATTCGGGGACCCTGAAAGCTATTCCTCCTTCTAGGAAGGCCTTTGACACGGCTCCGCACAGAACACATAAATAAATTGAGCGCCCTCTGTATGGGCCCTAGAAACTGGGTTAGAAACTGGTTGAGTGGGAGGCGACAAAGGGTAGTGGTAAATGGAGTTCACGTCGGGGGGGGGGGGGGGGCCCTTTACTAGTGGTGCGCCACAGGGATCAGTCTTTTGACCAATTATTTTTAACATTTTTGTAAGCAACACTGCAGAAGGATTGTCAGTAAATATTTGTCTGTTTGCTAATGAAACTAAAATCTGCAAGAGGGTAAAAAGCCAGGAAGGTGTGGAAAACCTATGGAGGGATCTAGCAAAGCTTGGGGAATGGTCTATGGTTTGACAGCTAAAAAATGCAGTTATGTATTTAGGCTGCAATAACCCAAAGGAAAGATACCGTGGGTGAAATTCTTCTAAGCACAAAAGAGCAGGGTCTGGGGGTGATGGTACCTGATGGGTCTTAAGGGAGCCAAATAGGTGGATAAAGTGACAGAAAAAGTCAGAAAGCTGCTTGGCTTCATGGGGCGAGGAATGGTCAGCAGAAAAAGGGAGGGGATATTGCCCCTGTATAGGTCCTTGGTGAGACCTCACTTGGAATACTGTGTGCAATTCTGGAGCCCGCACCTTCAGAAGGATATAAACAGGATGGAGATGGTCCAGACGGGGCTACTAAAATGGTCAGTGGTCTTTTGACCAACGCATATGGGGATAGACTTAAAGATCTGAACATGTACACCATGGAGGAAAGGCGAGATAGAAGAGAGATTTAAATACTTCCAAGGTTTCTATCTAGAGGCAGCAGACCTCTTTCAAAGAAAAGTAGGCTCTAGAAGAAGGGGTTATGAGATAAGGATGAAAGGGGGTGGACTCAGGAGTAACCAAAGGAAATGTTTCTTTATAGAGAGGGTGGTGGATGCATGGAACAGCCTCCCCATGGAGGTGGTGGAGACAAAACAGTATCTGAATTAAAGAAAGCATGGGATAAACACAGGGAGTATCTGAGGGAGTGGTAGGGTTTGTAAAGCTGAATTAGTTGCTGGGGATAGGCAGACTAGATAGGACCTATGGTATTTTCCTGCCAACATGTTTCTAGCTTCCTTATAAAACACAGGCTTGTGCACATATTATGTGTACTGTAATAGCACCAGAAGTTATAATTACTGCTCATCAAGTCTTCTTATAATTATCACTATGATGATAAACCACCTTTTGTATTATGATATTTTTGTAGGTTGTGATATCTTTCATTATACCAACAAAATCATGCTGTGGATCATGAACTTTTTACTTCTATTATGTATTTCTACTGCACTAATACACTCATACAGTGCTGTACAAACATTTATTTATTTTGAATTCTTATATACCGACATTCCTATAAAGTATACAGATCATACCGGTTTACAGTGTAACATAACTGTCATGAGTGGCGATTACATAGAACATAATATGCTGTTACACATAAGCGATAGCCCCTGCTGTCTAGAGCTTGCAGTCTATTCTTGACTAACATGGAGCTTCATTTATTATGGAAAATGGTTAAACCAAGGGTTAAGATTTATAAGCAACATAAAAAGATGGCAATGTGACTCAAGTCTTTTCATCAGAACTTTTATAATGTAATTCTTGTGTCCTCAGTCTTCCTACTGCTACCCCAAATATCATCACTGCTATAGGCTTCTAAGAGTTTGTTCTTTTTGCGGAAAATATTAGCTGCTTTCAAAGTTCTATTGAAATCTCAAACTCATATCAGTGGTCTTCACTATTTTTCAATCTGGGGCCACTTTGGATCCAGTGGGGCTGAAGCTGGAGCTAAACAGACAAAATTTTCCTGTGCAAGGCCATGGCCAATGACACTGCCAACTAGTGTGGGCCAATGATACCCCATCTTCATTCTCTCTCTCAAGTACCCACCCCCCCCCCCCCCCAGCCTATCCAGCAGTCTCTCTCTTTAAACTCCCCACTCTGTCCCACCATTCTTGTTCATCCCTTCCATCCGTACCAGAGACCTGTTGATGATCTCTGCGGCTGTCAAGGCCCCCTTTCCTGAAGCCGTTCTGCTGCTTATTTCTGACTGGCTTCACGGAGATCCCTTTCTCAGCCAGGTTGCCACTGGGAGAGGACCAGGGCTCGGCAGCACGCTTGGTTTATTTCTCTCTCTATGGTTCCTCCTCATCTCCGTTTCTTTTGCTGCACCTACCACTTACACTGTCTCTGCCTCCTTTTGGCGTTCACAGGCTAGGAGACAGACTTGTCAACACTGGTATATAGCAGAACAAAGTAGCATAAAGAGCAATCCAAGAAAACCCAAACCTGTGAAACCCAACATATAAAAAACTGGGATTTCTATTATTCAGCTTTGCCAAAAATAACCACTCTAACAATTTTTTTCATTATTTTTAAATAAGCCAAATACCATACCTGTGAAAGGAATGAATGTAGTAGAATTATATATGTATATAAATTGGTGTGAAAAAAAACCCAGTCAGTTAAAAAATTTGTTCCAGTTTTAAATGACATCCTATGTTCACATAATCATCCTAGGTTTAAAAAAACAAAACAAAAAAACTCCACTAAATACATGTGTGTGTGTGTATATATATATATTTATTTTTTTTTATCACAAATGAGGCAGAAAAGGGAAAACAAATGATATATTACAAATTACAACCAAAGTTAGTCTTGCCAAAACATTTGGCTTTTCTCAAGAGTGCAAATGACATAAGAGATTCTTCAAGTTGAACTGAGAAAGTAATGTTCAAAGAATTTTTGACTTATCTAACTTAAATGCAACAGCTTTGCTGTAGTTGCTTATCCCCCAATCATTTCATAATATACCGCTTAAAAAAAAACAACTAGTTAAAACAGTTTTGCCAATTTAAAAAATATAATGGTAATACAGCTTTTCAAATTCACAAATTTTTTACCATGGCTGTGATTTTTTTGACAAAGCTGAATAATAGAAATCCCAGTGTTTGTATGCTTTTTGTGAACGCTGGGGTATATCATATTAGCAATAAGTCAAAACTTATCTGTTTAGTATAGTTTACTTATGTGTACAGGACAAATGATACTCCCCAAAAAGATTGTAGAAATACACTGAAAAATTTCACTTGCTGAGGAGATCATCAACATACAAAATTTAAGAAACATTTTTGTTTTATATGTAAGCTGATTTAAGAAGAAGCAGGCAAAGGGGATAAGTACTTGACATTTTTATTAATAACTATAGGCATGTGCATAATTAGGACTTTAACTTAACCCAAGTGTTTGCAATCTCCATGCCTACAGTAATTTTGTAAAGACATTTTAAATATTATTCCTTCATGTGCACCTAGGCAAATTAAGAGCCAGATGTACTTAAAGAGTTTTTAACCATTTTGGATCTATAGGAAAAATGCGTAATACATCTGGTCATATATATATCGTGGACTTGAGTTGAAAAAATAACTTTAGAATACCCGTGTTCTGAATTAATACATAATATATGTCATAACACCTACGGTTGAATTGAGGAATAATGCAAAATAATTGGGAAATGGTGCAATATATGTTGGGAGGTTTTTAATTCATTGATTGAATGTGGATGAATGAATGGTTTGCTTGTATTTTAAATAGTGGGATATTTATTGTTGGTATTTATGTGGGAAATTGAGGGTTAAGTAGGGTGTCCACACATTGTCTAAAATATTTGTTTAAAGAGATTGTTTAAAGAGAATTGTAAAAGCAATGTGTAAATTATTAGACTTTGTGATATGTTAATTTCTGATATGTACAATAAAATTATATATATATGGAAAAAATCTCTAAATTTGTGAAGATAGTTGAACATATGTTTGTCAAATTTAATGCAGTATAATATGGTATATTGTGAATTGGTGTCCTTATGGTGCTATATTGTTATTCATACATATATATATATATTTAATTATTTATTTTTAAGAGAGCAACACACTTTATATTTAGGTAAAACCTCCAGTAAATATCTGGTACAACGTACCAGAAGCTTCTGTAAATGGTGCAAATGTGAGGAATTGAAGCATTTTTCAGTAATTCCAGTTCAAAAAGGGATTACAGGTATTGTAAGTTATACATTGAAAAAAGTATTTGCATAATAAAGTATCTGACAATGGATTATAACATCATAAGATATTATAACATAAGAGCTGTCATACTGGACCAAGGATCCATCATGCCAGTTATCCTGTTTTCAGTACTGGCCAATCCAGGTCGCAAGCACCAGGCAGGGATGCCAAATAGATTCCATGCTGCTTACGCTTAGGAATAAGCAATTTGCTTCCCCACAAGCTGGCATACTTACCCTGGGACCCGCTAAGCTCCTTTCACCACAGTGGTGACTCTGGGTTTCCCCCTAGGCATGTGCCTATCTTTAAAGACTCTATGGTGGGAACGGGAAGATTGATGCCATACGGCTGGGTATTTAAACCCCAGCCATGCAACTGATGCCTCAGCAACAGGTCACCTTTGCTCCTTAGTGTGAGTTGCTCATCTCTCTCCATCCTGCTCGCCTATTCTCTCCAGCCCTAATCCACCTTGTCTTTCCTGCCCTGGCCCGTCCAGCTTCTCGCTTACCCTTGGGACTGACTTCTGGACATGACCTCGGCGTGGACTCCGACCACTCTTGCCTTCCGCCTGCCTCTGACCGCAGCCTGGACATCAACCACTCCCTGCCTACCCTGGAATGAAGTCCAACCCCAGACTTAAGTCCTGGCTTTCTTGAGAGACTCTCTCACCTAAGGCCTGCCAGCCCCCTGGGAAGCAGAGGGCTCACCCTAAGGGGAAAAGGGCTGGTAATGATGAAGCTCATGACCTGTTTCTCCTTCCTACGGAGAAACAGGTCATGAGCCAGCTGTCGATGAGGACCTACTGGCTTTCCCTGTAAGCTGAATCAACCTCACTACAAGCCATATCTGACAAAAGGATTCCTGGGAATTACAGACCGGTGAAGCCGATGTTGGTTGCTGGAAAAATGGTTGAAAGTAGTCTAAACAAAATTAACTGAACATATAGACAAATAGTTTAATGGGATAAAGTCACCATGGATTTAAACCAAGGGAAGTTTTGCCTCACCCAATCTGTTACATTGTTTTTTGAAGGAGTGAACAAACATGATGATAAAGGTGAGCCAGTTGAAATAGTTTATCCAGATTTTCAGAAAGTGTTTGACAAAATCCCTCATGAGAGAGACTCTTGAAGAAATTAAAAAGTCATGGGATAGGAGGCAATGTTCTATTGTGGATTAAGATCTGGTTAAAAGAGAGAAAACAGAGTAGGGCTAAACGGTCAATTTGTCAATGGAGAAATGTGAATAGTGGAGTGCCCCAGGGATATGTACTAGAACCACTACTTTTTAAAACATATTCATAAATGACCTAGATATGGGAACAATGAGTGAGGTGATCAAATTTGCTGGTGATACAAATTATTCAAAGTTGTTAAATAACAAGAGCACTGTGAGAAATTGCAAGAGAACTTTGCAAGACTGGGAATCCAAATGGCAGATGACATTTAATGCAGATAAGTTCAAAGTGATGCAAGCAGGGAAGAGCAACCCAAATTATTGTTACATAAGGAGAAAGTACTACTTACCTGATAATTTCCTTTTCTTCAGTTGAAAACAGGTTAATTCACACCAGTGCATCATGCAGCTCTACCAGCAGATGGAGATGGAGCAAAGCTGACATCATTGTATATATATTGTGATGGCGAAACCGAATGACGGTATATAAAGCTCGATAAATAAATAAATAAATATGTATATTCTATATTTATATCTATCTATATATATCCCTGCATCGACATCAGCCCACCAGTGCTCTCTACAAAAGCTGACTGTGGAACAACTAAACGCAGAGTCGCCACAAAACACCCGCCGCAACCAACACCGCCCTCGATTCAGAGCCATCACTTCCGGCCAGGCAAGCTTCCTTAAAAGACCCGCGCCAGCCCCTGGCGTCGCGCGCTGAAGGAGAGCGACTAAGGGGCATGCCCCTTAGTGGTGCCCCTTTGCGTCCCATTTGTGCTCCGCCATTAACCCTCCCCCTCTCTTCTTCCCCCCCACTTCTTTCTTAGCACATCTGCACTCCTATATTCTCTCAGACCAAATCTTCTACAGCAGCATACCTCGTCCTCCACCCCGTCTCCTCCTGCCCACCCACTCCCCCCCACACTAGTACCTTCCCAAAGACTACAAACTGCTCCCCCCACCCTATTCCAAATGGCTATGTTCCCGATTCGCAAACTTAGATACAACCACCACAGACATACCTCACTCTGCTGCCCACACTCACCCCCACTATCTAGTTCACTCCTTCCAATCATGCTCACTCCTCTCACACAATTTCTTGGCATCACAACTCTTACCATGCTCCTAATTAACTCTCAATCCCTAACCAAAAAAACTCTCATTCTAATGATTTGCTCCTTGAAGAAAAACCTGATATCTGCGCCATAACAGAGATATGGTTAAAGGATTCTGACACCGTCCTTCTCAATCAACTTCCCAACATAGAATAGGACATCTACTCCATCCCTAGACCCAAAAAAAGAGGTGGGGGCCTCCTTCTGGGCTGCAAAAAAAACATCTTATGCTAAAGCAATTCCCAGTCAACCTGCCACCTAAATACGAAGTGGGTCTCTTCAAATCCCTGCATCTCCAAATATGTTTAATATATACCCCCCACCCCCCGGCACTCTAGACTCCAACAGCTCCCCAATCATAGAATGTGTCGCAGCAAACATTTCCAGAGAATATACCTGCTGTCATTCTTGGTGACTTCAACCTCCACATCGACTCTCTCCCCCTCTCTCATAGCTGTGAGACGCTCCTTATCTCTCTCAATGCCATGGACCTCCAACAAATCATAACCAACCCCACTCATAAAGCAGGCCACTCCCTCGACCTTATTTTCATGAACTCCCTTCTCCTCCCAAACCCGCCCACATACACACCAGTACCTTGGTCCGACCACTTTCTCCTAAAAACAACCTTCACTACAAAAAATATCCCAAGACGCCCTAACACAAAAACTATTATACAATTCAGGAAATCATGTCCCAGAGATGACCTCATTGACACCCTTACTGACAACCTTAAAAAAAACTAGACCTCTCGGACCCTCAATCCGCCATCACCTCATGGAACCACATCACCAAGGATACAGCCAACAAACTTTGTCCACTAATAACTAAAGAAATTCAGACATCCGTAAAATCAAAACAACCATGGTACACACCAGAACTAAAACTTTTAAAACACAAACTCAGAACTCAAGAAAAACTATGGCGCAAAGACCCCTCCTCCAAATATAGAACATAAGAACATAAGAAAATGCCATACTGGGTCAGACCAAGGGTCCATCAAGCCCAGCATCCTGTTTCCAACAGTGGCCAATCCAGGCCATAAGAACCTGACAAGTACCCAAACACTAAGTTTATTCCATGTAACCATAGAGAATAGCCACTGCCATTAGCAAAGTGAACTTAATAGCAGGTAATGGACTTCTCCTCCAAGAACCTATCCAATCCTTTTTTAAACACAGCTATACTAACTGCACTAACCACATCCTCTGGCAACAAATTCCAGAGTTTATAATTGTGCGTTGAGTAAAAAAGAACTTTCTCTTCTCCGATTAGTTTTTAAATGTGCCCCATGCTAACTTCATGGAGTGCCCCCTAGTCTTTCTACTATCCGAAAGAGTAAATAACCGATTCACATCTACCCGTTCTAGACCTCTCATGATTTTAAACACCTCTATCATATCCCCCCTCAGTCGTCTCCAAGCAAGTCTCTCTCTCTCAAAAGTCCATTCCCTTATCATTTTGGTAACCCTTCTCTGTACCTTCTCCATCGCAATTATATCTTTTTTGAGATGCGGCGACCAGAATTGTACACAGTATTCAAGGTGCGGTCTCACCATGGAGCGATACAGAGGCATTATGACATTTTCCGTTTTATTCACCATTCCCTTTCTAATAATTCCCAACATTCTGTTTGCATTTTTGACTGCCGCAGCACACTGTACCGATGATTTCAATGTGTTATCCACTATGACACCTAGATCTCTTCTTGGGTTGTAGCACCTAATATGGAACCCAACATTGTGTAATTATAGCATGGGTTATTTTTCCCTATATGCATCACCTTGCACTTATCCACATTAAATTTCATCTGCCAATTGGATGCCCAATTTTCCAGTCTCACAAGGTCTTCCTGCAATTTATCACAATCTGCTTGTGATTTAACTACTCTGAACAATTTTGTGTCATCTGCAAATTTGATTATCTCACTCGTCGTATTTCTTTCCAGATCATTTATAAATATATTGAAAAGTAAGGGTCCCAATACAGATCCCTGAGGCACCCCACTGTCCACTCCCTTCCACTGAGAAAATTGCCCATTTAATCCTACTCTCGGTTTCCTGTCTTTTAGCCAGTTTGCAATCCACGAAAGGACATCATCACCTATCCCATGACTTTTTACTTTTCCTAGAAGCCTCTCATGAGGAACTTTGTCAAACGCCTTCTGAAAATCCAAGTATACTATATCTACCGGTTCACCTTTATCCACATGAAGGCTGAAAAAACTGACATATAAAAAAAGAATAAAATTTAAAATTAGGCAAAAAAGTCTAAGAAAATTAAGATGGAAAACAGAACAGTGCCAGTGAGGACACCTGATCACAGTAAAAGTAGATTCTTCTCTCAGAGTAGAAAAGCACATATTTACAGGTTTTGCAAAATGCTGCAGCTCAAACAGTAATGTCATATGCACTGCATGAGCATATTACACCAGTGCCACGACAATTTAAACTCCACACACTGCTCCACAGGAAGCCACTGATTAACAATAATACCCAAGGCTATACATGGATTAAGTCCTTCCCTTATTACGGGCAGACTAGCAGTTTATGAGCCAGGCCGATCGCTACATTACTTAAGCAGGTACCTACTTATTGTTCCATCTTTTGAGATTGTCTCCAAAGTAAAAGGACAGCATTTTCAATAGTGGGTCCAATTATGTGGAACGAGTTACTGGAATTGTGTACTGTGACAGACTATAGACAATTCAGGAAACAACTTTAGGCGCATTTGTTTTAATGTGCTGTCTATAATTTTATCATGTATCTTATGGATTTTAATTTATGTTTTATGTGAGATTGTACTCCGCTCAGGAGTTTTCTTTCTGAGCAATAAAATAAATGACTGTAAATAAATAAATCCATTACCAAAAATGGACAGAGATAGTCCTTGTGCAGTGGGGGCCAGACAATCCTGCAAGTGAAAGCATCCCCCCCTTCCCCCCCCTCCCCCACCTCCCTCACCCGCTCCCCTCCTTCCCCATAGCTACCCAAACCTCTCTGACAAAACAGCACCTTGTAAACCCCTTCTAACCTGGAATTGCAACCCGTTCCTAACCTATATTCCCATAATACAAGCCCCCAATTCCTTTGCACATGTATTATATGTACTATAATTAGTAGTTGCTAACCACTCCTCTAAGTTAAAATGTAAAAATAAGCAGCCCATGTATTATATTAAGTGGCAATTATTTTTATAATTAGTTACTTGCTATCTGTTCTAAGTTATACTGTAAAAATCAGCAGTCCATGTCTTATTTACTGTTCAGTTGTATGTGAACCGATGTGATATCTCGATCGAATGTCGGTATACAAAAACAACTAAATAAAAATATTTTGTCCATTATTTATTTAAAACCGTATATTCCGCAATCTTCCAAATACAAATTTGCGAAAATTGAAGTAGTTTTTCTTAACTAGTCAGCAATTTTGGCTCATTTTTCCAAACTACTTGGTGGTCTCTGACATTTTCTGTAAAATTAGGCCATTTTTTCCTATGGATTTTTTTTTCTTTTTAATGGATACTATAGGTCAATCCATGCCATAGGATAAAGTTGGATACATGTAAGGGAGTGAGTTGTAATTGACGTCCCCTCTATACGGGGGTTTGTTTTGGCTTGAGAGAACGGGAGTGAAGGGGTTTAGGGGTGGGAGAAGGGCAGGAAAGATGGGAAAAAAAGGGGAAAAGAATTTGTGGAAATTAAACTTTTGTGATAACTAAAATATTGATGGTCTTCCAACCAATGAGTTTCTGGCTGCATATGGCTAAATGTCATGCTGTGTAAAACTTTTTTGGCAGACAAAACAAATTAAAAAAAAAAAAAAGATTCAATTTGTATATAAAACTGTAGTGAAAGAATGTAAATTCAAACAGTAATGCTTATTTATATGGTGATATGATTTAATAATTCTATTGATATGATTAAAAGTGTTTGTTATAGATGTCCAAAATACAAAAAATAAGAAAGAAAAAGATTAAATACTCTTAAGAGGCGACAGACAATTACATACTGCAAACATAATTCAGCACATTATCCCAGGGAGGACTGGTATGTTAATTGTCAAACGTGAGAGGGCCCGAGAGGCTTCAAAAACTGAGATATCAAAAGTGAGAAACTGTGTTAGACTATGCATAAAGGCAATTTAAAAAGGTAGTGAAGCTAACTTCTTACAACTGAGTTCTATTAATTATGCATTCGGTTGTCACTTATGTCATGGAATGGAATGTGCTATGATGCCCACTACGTACATTGCACATGCACCACTATATCTCTCTGCTACAGCTATAAGCTATAACTGCAACTGAACTTTGACCAAGTATGCAGGAGGATAGAAAAGAGATAATATCTAGTTAGAACGTCAAAACAAACTGGAGAATTCAGCACAGAGTGGAAACTGAAGGAGGCATCATGCGCAAGAAAAATTACACAGGAATTAACATTAGCTCTTTTTAGCTATGAGCGACTGGATAAAAATAATTACAAGTAACTTTTTTCATCTAACACTTAACTCTTGCTTCTGGAGATGCTGCTTACATAGTCACCCCAATTCCTTATGAAGCTACTTTTTATTTTACTATTATTGCCAGCAATTACATTTCCTATTTTGTTTTATTAAATGCATTCTTCATGTGTACAGGAAAATCTTTTACAGTCACATTTTACCTATTTATAAACTATATTATAATATCAGCATAGCTATCAACTTAACTTGAAAATTCCCTTCTATTTTGAAAGATTTCCATGTCCAAGTCAACTGATATTGGAGAACCATTTTGTTGATTACTGGTGTCACTACTAAAAGGCTGCATCTTGAGAAGGTTTGTCTATACTTCCACAGCACAAGAAGAAAGATCAAAAGATCCTTTCCAGCCTGGGATATCAGAGAAAATCATCATTGGAACCTACTACGTAATGCCTCACTCATTTCCAACAATCCTCCAGAAACCATACTGTAAAGATTCTCCCCAACCTAAATCCATCATCCAGCTCACTTGATGTCTGTCCAGCAAAACTAGTTAAAGCCGCCAAACTTGGTCTGTCTAGCTGGATTGCAGACTTCGTGAACTGTTCTTTAAGTAAGGGTATTATGCTAGATGTGCTTTAAAAAATAAATAAATAAAGGCTGTCCATCCATTCCTCAAGAAAGCCTTCCTACATCCTAAGATCTTAGGCAATCTTAGGCCATTGTCAAACACCTCACTCATGGCAACAATCATGAAAAAAAATAGCTTTTCATCAGCTCCAGACCCTGTTAAAGGAAGGGCAACTCCCGGACAAACTCGAGCCAGGTTTCAGGAAGGGGCCCAACTGGATGACTTTCTTGGGGCCACTGATACAGGAACACCCTCTTCCCTGATCCCACTTGATTTCTCAGCTGCCTTCGACATCAGTGACTGGGATTACCTAACAGGCAGGCTATCATGCATTGGTGCTGAGGGACCAGCTCTGAAATGGTTTAAGTCATTTCTAACAGGCAGAGCACAAACCAATCTTCTTTCAATCCCCATTCAACATTTATATCAGACCACGGATTAATGTGATTAGGAAATTCAAGCGCCAATGCTCTGTCAATGCCAATGGCATTCAGCCATGCAAAAGAACTGCCTTACAGAGATCTGGAAATGGTCACCCTTCAGTAAAACAGAGGTATTTATGCTAGATAAATCCACTGCACCTTTTCAAGAGTTAAAATCGGTTCTGACCACTACCCTTCCCAATAAAATTGGAGGTCCAAACATGAATACTCAAATCACCACAGTTCCAAGGAATGCCTTCTACCACACCTCCAGCGACTAAGGCAGATTTATTTATTTATTTGCTTTTATATACAGACATTCGTTGGAGTACATCACATCGGTTCCCATTATAACAGTTGGAATAGTACGACAGGGGTGTCTTACTATTTATACATTGTAACATTAAACCTTAATGGGTGAACTTTAAACATATATAACATTAAACATTAAGGATTGGATATTGAAAATTCAATTTTAGAACTGGGCTAAGGTGCCTCATAACAGATACAATATAGCATGTAACCAATTTTAACTTGAGATTAAGGTGTCTTAACAATGATACATGGAGACATTGGAGGGGGGAGGGCAAGGGGGCAGAGAGTAAGAGAGTGCAGAAGAGAGGGGTGGGGTGAGGGGGGGTTAGTCTGTGTGTTGGTAGGCTTCATGGAATAGCCATGTTTTCAATTGTTTTTTGAATGATTGGGTGGAGGGTTCCAGTCTGAGATGGGAAGGTAGCTTGTTCCAGAGGGTGGGGCCAGCTACTGAGAAGGTACGTTGTCTGGTGGAGGTAAGGTGCGCTAGTTTTGTGTGGGGGATGGCAAGCAGGCCTGTGTTTTGGGACCGCAGGTTTCTCTGGTAATCGTGGGGTTGGGGAGGGTCTTTAGACCATTTGACTTTTCCATTGTTGATGGTTTTGTGCAGGAGGGTGAGGATTTTGTATTGTGACCTGTGCGGTATGGGGAGCCAGTGGAGTCCTTTTAGAATGGGGGTGATGTGTGATGAACGGTTGGTGTTTGTTAGAGATCTGGCTGCTGCATTTTGCAGCAGCTGGAGAGGTTTGGTGGTGGAGGCAGGTAGTCCGAGGAGGAGGGAGTTACAGTAGTCCAGCTTGGAGAGTATGAGGGATTGTAGCACTGTGCGGTAATCATGGTAGAATAGTAGTGGTTTGAGTTTTTTTGAGGACTTGGACACTGAGAAAATCAATCCGGCCACCCTGATATATGCATTCATCCTATCCCAGACAGACTATTGTAATATTCTGTATATAGAATTCCCATTCCTAAAGTGTATACAGTTAGCGTAGAACTTTGAAGCACAGATGTTACCAGACTGCAGGGACCACATTAGACCGGTCCTTCGGAATCTATATTGGCTACTAACCCCTACTTGACTCAATTCAATGCCCTCTGCATTGCCTTCAAGTCACTAAATGACTTAGGCCCAACTTACCTGTCTCCCTACAAACACTCCCACAGACTGAGATCAGAAAAAGAGGCACTGCCAGAACTCCCCCATCCCTACAGACACCAGGCTGGCCCAAACCCACAAGTGTGTCTTCCCTCATTCATCCCCAGACTCCACAACTCTCTCCTAACAGAGGACAAACTGGCCACTAACATACTATATACCACCGTGCAGAAAAGACCAAACTTACACTACCTTTGCCACCACTATCCCCCCCCTAGGTCGCTTTACTAAGCAAAAATTCTACCTCATACCTGATTCCCCCCTCCCCTTCATCTCACCACTCTGGCACTCGGCTCTACTGTTTTTCTAGCATTTATTTGGTGTGTTATATATGTATGCTAGCTTTATTTATTAAATATCATACATATCTTTAATTGGATCTCAAGAATGAAAGTTTGAAGACAAACTTTTAAGGAAAGAGGAAAAATCCTCAACTCCCACAAACTTCTTTTCTATATTGATTAGACCTTCATAACAGGAGAGATGTGAGGTGTGAATTAACTTGACTTGCAAGACTGGAAAAATGCGATAAAGCTTTGCCAATTCTGACAGATCCTTCCTATTTTTCATACTCTGAGGAGCAGTAAAAAATTGTGATCTCTACAGCAGGAACTGACTTTGAAAGCAAACAAGGATTTAATTAAATCTGGCTCTGCAATTGAGTTGCTCAAAAGAAGAGGTCAAATATTTTTAATTAAAAAGTTTAAAGGTGGTAAAGTATTAGTAAAGACATGCAGCATGTCAATATATTTTGAGGGGAAAAGATACGTGTGGGAAATGAGGAGCATAAACATGCACTCCTGTAAAATAAATATCCATTCAGTCCCAGTTTCTCTCACTGCACCATCACACACAAGACAAAGCACTACAATACACCTAAAGCTAGAAAGGAAGGTAAAGAAAACGCTTCCTTAGAAAACATATGGACTGTTGTATTAATTCACAAATATGCTTAAATATGCGTCAGATTTTATTTGCTTTGCCTCTGTACATTTGGGAATGCTTTACCTTCATCTTATAAGGGCAGAGAAGAATTATCTAGCAGCAAAATGAACATTGGCTCAATAAGTCTACCACCTTAAATTCTTGCTATTATTAAAAGTGGAAGAATGCAGTATTAGAAATCTATTACTACCCAAGATGGCAGATTGATAGACTGTGCATGCCGTTGGCTCTCTCGGGTACCCTCTATAAAATGTATTTCTTGCTGCCTTTTTTTATCCTGTTATGGGTAGAAAGCGGAAACCTAGGATGGGGCCTTTCCCTGCGGTCCCTCCAGTGACTCCTTTTTCTGGCCCGATGGATGCCTACGTCCTGTGCAGCAGCTCAGCATCGGGGGACTCAGCCATTGGGAGGGAGGGGAATTTGAGCTCCCCTCTATCCTGGGCTCGTTGTCACCTATCAGCCCTGTTGAGGAAACACCACCAGGAAATCCAGCGACTGCTAGAGGAGCCCAAATGTTGGGGGGGGGGGAGGGAAACGCCACCAGAACAGAGTGCCGGCGAGTCAGGCCAGCGGCAGTAGCTGAGGGTCCAGATTTCAATCGAGGACAACCTGGATTGGGACGAGATGTAATGCTGGGAGGCCTTGGGGGCAATGCTATTGAGTTTACCCACATTGATTCCTGCTGTTCAAAGACCTACAGTCTTCTCTCTTGAGACTATCTGGGAAGCTATTATTGAACTTCAGAGTTCAATTTCACAACAACTATCTCCAGTCATATCAAAATGCAATGAGTTGGAAGAAAAGGTTGGTGCATTCTCCAATACAACAATTGAAATGGACCAACAATTTTCTTCTATAAGAGACCAAGTAAGTGCTATACAACAAGTACAATCTGCTATGATTAAAGAAAGGGTTAACACTACTCTGAAAATTGAAAATCTGGAAAACGCTATTAAAAATAGGAATTTAAGATTTATACATTTTTCTCAAGTACCCCTAACACCTCCTAGAGAGCTGTTTAGGAGGTAATTAATGGAGATCCTCCAGATTCCTGAAAATGGGATTCCACCAGTGTCTAAGATATTTTACCTGCCAAAGTTTAGAAGATCGGAAACACAAGGAGAGGGAGCGGCACTATTAATTCCAGTTGGAGAATCAAGTGTGAATATTTCAACTATGCTGGAGACATCGGATTCAGATTTAGCTGTTCCAGCTACATTGATTGCGACTCTCGCACTTGAACCAGATACAGATTGGTTAATGGGACTCTGTTTTCGACATAGGGCTGAGTCTTTTCTTCAATGTAAAGTTAGGGTCTTCCCGGATGTCTCGAGGGAGACTCAAAAAAGGAGGAAATCTTTCTCCTACACACAACTGCAGGTATTGCAAATTGGGGGTGTTTTCTTTCTGAAGTTTCCATGCAAGTGCATGATAAAGAATCAAAATAATTCACGTATATTTTATGATCCCCCACAGTTAATTTCTTGTTGGGAAAACTCATGCGTTGCCAACAACTTCCAGTGCTAATACATTGTAGTTCCCCATAGATAAAATATGGCTGCTGTTTTGTCTATTGATCTTTTTTCTTTGATGTTAAAATAAATTTTTTATTTATTTTATTTAGCAGTTTTTATATACCGATGAACGTTGGGAACATCTCATCGGTTCACATTAAAACGAAAATCAGCAACAAGCGCTTTACAGTGCAACAAAGAACATGCGAATATTCAGATAGGGTAAAATTGCAACGATTTGTGGGAGCCGACCCATCCCCCACCCAAACAATTACTTTGGGTGGGGGATGGGTCGGCTCCCACAATTTGAGGACTTGTATTGAGAAATGGGAAATGTTAATTTCTTGCTGTATATTCTTACTACTTGGTTTAATCCTCTTCTCATATTTCTGATCAAGATGTAATCTTGTATATTTTGGAAAATGCATACATAAAAAAAAAAAATCTATTACTAAGCGATAAGTTAATAAGCTCACTTAGAATGTAGCAGCACAGTCAAATGTTCTCTAGTGTACGCATTATTAATAGCTTTATAGAGCTCATAATCTAATATAAAAGGAAAACCTAATGAATGCCAGAGAGATAGCAATGTTTTACAATGCTACTCACTTAGCTGATAAAACACCCTTACCGTGTCGCTGTCACTAGGCTGGAACTGGAAGGGTTGTGCTTTGTGGAATATGGAGTTTTCCTTTACAAACAACTGAAGATTGTAATCCTGTACCACCTGAAAACAGAAGAGATCATATGTGAGAGGCAGAATGGTTACTCAGGTACATTACTCTGCTTCAGACAGTAGACATGGACTCTAAGGTCCATCTCTTCTGACCAATTCACTTCCCTCTGCATATCATAGACCCTAGGTGATCGGTGGATTTCCCTTCACTTTTTTTTTGCAACAAAGGATCCTCTGTAGTTATCCTGTGATTTCCTTTTTGCATCTATTACCTCCCACTGGGAGGCCGTTCCATGCAGCCACCATCGAATCCATGAAGAAATACTTTGCAATCTAATAATGAACAAGCCACATCTACAGCTTCTCAAGAGGACTTTGGATTTAATATGCTAATCCAGGTATCTTCTGCTGTCAACAAAAATATCATTGATGCTGCTTGAGAAATACCTGTCTGCAGGCTTCATTGCATACCAAAGAAACTGTGAATGTACAGTATCATCATCAACCTCCCCATGAGACTTTTAAGTCCAGTACTGCCAATGGAAATAAGTAAGCAATGCTAAATAATGCAATTCTGGGAAAGTTGACAACCGCATTTGGAAATAAATCTTTTGCCTGGAACATCCAACAGTATATTTTTATCTTATTTCTGGTCTGCCAGTTTTCTCCTGCTTCACTGGGCGGAATGGTACTAGAGCCTTCATTTGCAACTACCCAGGGCCACAAAATGCAGCTTTTCCAGAGACCATCTAATACACACCCCGAGTCTGGCCACTAGATGTCACTGTTAGTGATGCCAGGGACTGCCTCCCCTTCCGCCCACCTTACCAGGAGCTGTGAATGCTGCCTTTTTAGTATTCCCTGAAGATCTTACACAGGAATCAAACCAAAGTCCTCTACATGGCAGTCAGACCATTAACATATTTACAATACTTATACACCCACTACAATTTGAATGGGAAAACGCCTAGTGTCTGGTATACTGTCACATGTATCGTCATGCAATTCAGTATCATTCCTCCCATATGAAAAGAAACAGACCTTAACTAATGCAAGTGGCTGGAAGGGCACCAGGCACATTCCTCCTCTCCAGGCTTCCATTAAATCTATTTGCAATTTTGAAAACAATGGTGTCATCTAACATTTGCATATTCAGACAGCTGTATTCTTTGTCAGTTTTGCACTGACAAAGGGAACATGACTCTTGCAAGTTAGTCACAAATATATTAAAAGTTCCTTTTGTTTAATTATTGCAAAATTGCCCATTTCAAACTGCAAGTTAATGCCATTTTCTCTCCACCAGGCTCAGGGCCCCACTTCCTTTTCATATTTTGATACACTCAAAGCTATTACAGGCACCAGATCCTTGAAATAAACTTGTGGTGCTAAAGGGAAAAAGAGCATGCCTTCCAAATAAAAAAATAATAAAAGTTTTTTGTTTTTAATTGCCCAGTGGACATCTCCAGGATAACTACTGCAAGTACCAAGCATACAAAACAGGAAAATTAGGGTCTAAGCCTACTACAAGATTTAATCAAAAGTGTTACACTACATTTCTAACTCAGTAATACTACAACCATAATGGAAGACTTGCTAAGAGGAAGAATACGAGCCAGGTGTCCCAAGGAAATAAGTCCTAACGCTACATCAGAAGCTCCCTTTAAGTGCATTCTCTGGCCTTCAAGGGATGCTCACCTATCTGGCACTACCAAAATAAAAGTGAGAACAGCCCCCCTTTCTTGCTTCTCCCATCAATGAGCAATGACCAAAAGTAACAAACTGCCCAAAGCTTCTGTCAAGTGAGATTGCAATCCCATCTCCTGACGCTCTCAGAACCTCGCAACGTACAAGAAGAAATTCTTGCGCTCTGCTCAGAACCTGGAGGTCGTCAGAGGGCTGAAGCAGCGCAGAACAGAGCTGGCAAACAATACTGCTAAAGCAAATCCTCTTTTATAACAAACTAGACGTTAAGCCCGTAACAACGGGCTACATTAAAAAAAAAATTTCGGTCCATTTCCCCCCCCCCACCTCATTCTCCCCTCACCCTTTATTCTCCCTCCCACCTCCCCCCTCTAGTCTCCCTCCTCCCCTCAGTCACTCCCCTTCCGGATAGCACAAATGGAAGAT
Source organism: Rhinatrema bivittatum (assembly GCF_901001135.1). Classification (NCBI taxonomy): domain Eukaryota; kingdom Metazoa; phylum Chordata; class Amphibia; order Gymnophiona; family Rhinatrematidae; genus Rhinatrema; species Rhinatrema bivittatum. The sequence continues at coordinate 9,544 of NW_021821324.1, read as the reverse complement.
CTTGGGGGAGGTCCCGCGCGTGCCGCTACTGCGCCTTGCCGCCGCTCCTCGCCTCCACCGCTCCTCCCAGCGCCATTTTTGTTATGGGCAAGCTCTGGCCGACGTCCTCGCCCCCGCATGCGCGGTAGAGTTGCTCTCTACTGCGCATCTGCGGCACGTCGGTCCGGGCTCCCTTATCTAGTAGATTCTCTACAAGATTTACTGTTGGGGAGGGGAATATATAGTGGAGATCACATTAATAGAATCTGGTTTTAACTGAAGAAAACCATCTGTAGGGAATGACAGGCAGATGTCATCCCAGAGCAAACTCACTGCAAGCTCATACTTTCAGTGCTGGGTCTACCTGGAAGATTAAGCAGATTGCTGCTAGCAGGTGTACTGGAGATGGTCACTTAGTATTAAAGTGAGGGGACAGTAATACACTCAGGAGATTACTTGGCTATACCTCCTTGAGGTTAGGTCTCAACTTTGAACATAAGCCTTAAATATTTTCTGTAATTTGCTGCTTGTATCAGTCTGGCAAGTTAGTATGTGCCAGCAAAATACTGTAAAATCTGCTTTCCAAAGGCTCTGTTGAAACAGTATAACAAGTATGCTATATATAGAGGCTAGAGAAAGGCTACACCCGCTTGAACATTTTTCACATTTTATTGTGTCAGTGCATCAGACCTGTATGCATTTAAATGAGGATTTTTTTTTTCACTCATCAACATATCTTTCAGGGCCAAAAATGTTTTATTGGGTGTCACACTATAAATATATCCAAAAAACAGCTATAGCAGCAATTAAAATGACTCTGTTGGACCAGGTCTCCACTGACTTTGCACACCTAGATCTGTCAATATAAACCATTCTTTACAAAACTGCTCAAGCTCCGTCAAGTTCCTTGGAGAGCGCTGATGGATAGCAGGATTGAAGTCATGCCACAGATTTTCGACAGGGCTCTGACCAGGCCACTCCAGGACATTCACCTTTTTTGTTCCCTTAGCCACTCTAGTGCAGTTTGAGTGTGCTCCTGGTCATTGTGATGCTGAAAAGTGAACTTCTGTCCAGTTTTCACTTTCTTGCAGAGGGCAGCAAGTTTTCTGCGAGGACTTTTCCCAATCCCTGCTGCTCAGAAACATCGCCATAGCATGCTGCTGCTAACGTAAAGAATCATTTCAGTCACGGATTATCTAACATTCAAATCAGATAGCAGTGGCTCAAATTGATATAAAGGGAGCAGAATAATCAACACCTTTATAGCAGCAGAAAATGTACTATGCTTTTAATTACAGTACATTCTGTTTTAAGCTTCTGCTTAAACAGAGTAAATCACTTGTTACAAATTTTAAGAAATTTTAAGTCAACTTGCATCTCAAATGCATTTCCAAAACACTACCCAGCTTAGAATAGTAATTTAGCCAGTTATCTTACGCTGTCCAGGATGCATGAAGATATCATGAAGACGGTCTCTGACTCTCCCATTCTGCACTTGGGTCATCCTTCTGGAGAATTAGGGTCCTGACTTAGCACGGAGGGTAGCCAACTGGACCTCTGGCAGGCAAGTGACAGGTTAACACCACCATCTCAGGATGGCAGATCCAAAACCTACAGATGCCTCTGTAAGCTATGCAGGTAAGGGGACAGAGAAAGATTGGCTTGGCATGGCAGGGCTTAGGCAAGGATGAGATCGACAAGTACTCCAAATTTAATAAAGCAGGGCAGGGCTGAGCTGGGATCCCAGACTTAAGCTCTGTGAAAAGTCTCAGGCGCTAGGGGGTGTGAGGTTTGTGTGAACGGCAAGCAAGCAGCGCGGTGTGGTCCTGAATTTAAGTCTGAAGTCTTTCTTCCCTATATGCATAAGATCTAAAATTTACTACCACAATCCACTGGCATTGGTAGGATTCTGAGGACTATCTTAGCAGGTTATATATATGCATATTCTCACGGGTATGATGGCATGAGTCAGAAGACATCTGTCAAATAAGGCTGGACCTTATGACTGGATACAAAGCTTGTCAAGGCCATAAACTCAGCAAGTTTGTGTCTGGCATTACCAACAAAATTGTAAAGTGAAGACAGATTGCTCGATATGAATAACAATAGCAGCTTCTTCTCAGTGTAGTTCTTACAGGCCTTAAAACTGCAGAAGCCATCACATGGCTTGACTTCCATCTTGTGTTGCTTACGCCTCCAAAGTCTGGATCAGTCACACAGTCCTTATAAAGCAACTGGCTTGTCCCTACACTATCACGTTTCTCATAGGGATGGTATTCTCTAGGTAATGTGTTGTGTTGGGTCTGTACCAAAAGTAATGCTTTGCATTCAGGCCCAAAAGTTCTATTTTAGTTTTGGCAGACCACATGGCTACAGTATCTTGAGTGTTCCTATGAATTCTTCAAATGAGATTCAAGGTGGGCTTTCTTGAGTAACGGCTTCGTTCTTATCACCTACCATCAGGCCAGATTTATGGCAGGCTTGTGATATTAGAAACCCAACACAAATGCTGGAATAAAGTGATACAGTCCCGAACTTTAAATAAGTGTGTAAATCCAAAGTTTCTTTTATTCAAAGGATGGCAACTCCATTGTATATAATGAACACAATCTTTCATGCACACGGGGTCCCCCGACACGGACCCGTGTTTCGCCAGCGGCTGAGTCGGGAGGGATGCCCACAATTTTTATTACAGGAATTTTAAAAGTAATTATAAAGGACTGTATTAGAAAACACGGTATCGGTACAGAATAAGTACAATTGAACTACGCACGCATGAATTTTACCTTAGACGGAGTTCATAAGTTCCGGGCATGGAGCGCGCTTAAGCATGGATTAGAACAAACTTATACCGAAGGGCCTCAACAAAGAAATCGAATGGTTCTATTTTACTTGATTCTGATAGGATGCAGCTGTCACCCCCTTACCTGTGATTGGCTGTCTGTTCCTCTATTCTGATTGGTCTGTGAAATCTGGTTGGCGCGAGTTTTGACAGCTTTTAAGTTTGTTCTAATCCATGCTTAAGCGCGCTCCATGTACCGATACCATGTTTTCTAATACAGTCCTTTATAATTACTTTTAGAATTCCTGTAATAAAAATTGTGGGCATCCCTCCCGACTCAGCCGCTGGCGAAACAGGGGTCCGTGTCGGGGGACCCCGTGTGCATGAAAGATTGTGTTCATTATATACAATGGAGTTGCCATCCTTTGAATAAAAGAAACTTTGGATTTACACACTTAAAGTTCGGGACTGTATCACTTTATTCCAGCATTTGTGTTGGGTTTCTACAGTTTGACTGAATGCTGGCCGCAGCTCGGTTGCTTGAGGCTTGAGATATTATCATATGCACAATTTGACCAGTCTTGGCCATGTAAGCCTGTAACTGTTTCAAAGTTGCCATTGGCCTCTCTGATCATTCTCCTCCTTAACCTGTGATCTAGACAGGGCATTGGTGATGCTTTGCACCTTCTAAGAATCATCTTGACCATGCTCCGAGTGGTGTACAAAGACTTTGTAATTCTTTTATACCTATTCCCAGATCTGTGCCTTTTCAAAACTTTGTTCCAGAGGTCTTTTGACAGCTCCTTGGTGCTCATGGGTGCTTCTTTGCTTTGAAATACACTTCCCAGCAGCGAAAACCAACAGGAACTGCTGAATTTATCCTCTCATCATGTGAATCAGTACAGTTTAACATTAGCAAGGCCAGTTAATATGTGCTTTTGAAAGCAACTGGTTACACCAGAGCTTTAAATATTTAGGATTGCTGTAGAATTACAAAAGGGGTGGGAATCAGCATTTATCCAATCAAGATATTCCATATTTTATTTCTACTACATTTTCTAAGGCAGCGGTTCTCAACCGGTGTGTCGCAACACACTAGTGTGTCACCAAGCACCAGCAGGTGTGTCGCGGCTCCCGGTGTCCCACTGCCCCGCTTGTGCTTCCCTTCTCCCCAGGGGCGGGGCTGAAAAGTGGAGAGATCTGTGCGCCGCCACCGGAGGCAAGGTCGAAGAATGGAGAGAAGCTGTGTGCCACCGCTGGAGGCCAGGCCTGAAGAGTGGAGAGACCTATGCGCCGCCGCCGAAGGCCAGCGGAGCCGAAGAATGGAGAGACGCTGTGTGCCACCGCTGGAGGCCAGGCCTGAAGAGTGGAGAGACCTGTGAGCTGGAGGCCAGGCCAGCGGGGACGAAGAATGGAGACACGCTGTGTGCCACCGCTGGAGGCCAGGCCTGAAGAGTGGAGAGACCTGTGAGCTGGAGGCCAGGCCAGCGGGGACGAAGAATGGAGACGCTGTGTGCCACCGCTGGAGGCCAGGCCTGAAGAGTGGAGAGACCTGTGAGCTGGAGGCCAGGCCAGCGGGGACGAAGAATGGAGAGACCCTGCGCACAGCCGGAGGCCAGGCTTATTGGTCCAAACAATGAGAAGAGGCTCCATGTGAGCTTGTGTGTGTGTGTTGTGTGGTTGAATGGGTGCCTGCGTGTGTGAGTGGCAGCTTTGTGTGTGTGGCAGAATGGGTGCCTGAGTGGCAGTGTGTGTGTGACAGAGAGAGACTGGTCAGAGGTAATGTGTTTCTGTGATTGAGAGAAAGACTGGTCAGCGAGGTGACTCGTGTCTGTGAGAGAGAGAGAGACTGGTCAGCAAGGTGATATGTGTGTGTGTGTGTGTGTTAGAGAGAGAGAGAGAGAGATCAGTGAGGTGACTGGTGTATGTGTGAAGAAATACTAGAAATATTTTATTGATATTTGGACAATTTTTAATAATTTTTATGAGTTTTTAATTGTTGAATGTTATGTTCATCAGCTGTTTTGTAACATTTATTAGTATAGTTTAACAATTATTTCTAAGTGGGTGTCTATCTATAGCAGCTTGGCTTGCTCTGTTTTCCTAATAGGAGGTGTTTAGTGTTTAGGGCCTGGTTAAATATTTGTAGTGGTAAATTACTGTCTTTTCATAAGGAAGGTTATTGTGCCTGCCAGTAAAGAGAGTTTGTTTTGCTTTTACTGAGATGACATCAGAACCAGAATATCTTTTTTATATGGTGAATTGTATGGATAATGCCCTAGTTCTGGCTCTGCACTCATTTTTGGGAGTCGGGGGTTCCTGAGGATGCAGAATGTATATTTACATTTTGCCCCATGACGGTCACATGTTCAGTGTGTCACGCATGTGAGAACCATCTGTCAAGTGTGTCCCGGCCGAAAAAAGGTTGAGAACCTCTGTTCTAAGGTACCCTGGAATATATTTTTTCACTTTTAGTTGTGGGGTAGAACGTGTTGTTACAGGGAACAAACACTAGATTAATACACTTTACTTCCAGGCTATAAGGCAACAAAAGTGAAGATCTTGGAAGGGGGTGTAGACTTTATATAGCTACCATAACACTATAACAGCAGCTGCATGGAGCACCTGTGAGTAATGAAATTGTAGTTAAAACACAGAGGATAGACATTTTAAAGTAGCAGTGTGTTTTGAACTGTTTTTCAGGCTTTCATATTGCCCATACTGGACTACCATAATGTATTATTGGTTTGCCTTCCCCCAAAAAGTATTCATCAATTGCAGGAGGCACAGAATATGGCTGAGAAGTTAATCTTTGGATGTCCTCAAAGGTTGAGCACAGTGCCACTTTTATGGCATCTTTACTGGCTCCCAATTCAGGAAAGGGCAAAGTTTAAGCTAATGGTTCTCATGTTTAATGTAGTACATGGTCAAGGAGGTAAATATTAGCAGAGTTTAGTTTGTAGTTATGTACCTAAAAGCAATCTGTGGTCAACGCAGGGAGATTTGTTTCAGATACCATCAGCATGAGAGGTACACAAGGTTGTGTATCGGAGAAGGATGTTTTCAGTTGCAGGCCCCAAATTGTGGAGGTGAGACAGGAGGTAAATTATTTAGCCTTCAAAATAAGGGGTAAAAAAGTGACTTTTTCCAGCTCAAATGGTACTTTTATGGAGATTATGATGGACCTGCCTCACCCCCTACCCCCCTCCTACCATACTACCCCCTTAGTTTAGCCCCCTCACCTTAATTTCCCGCACTCCTTCCTCCTTTCAACCCCCCCATTTCACCCTCCACCCCTAATACCCCTATCTTTTTTAGTATTTATTATTATGCTATATAACTTGTCAATAGTTCAGTTTATTTTATTTTATCTTATCTGTTATCTTACTGTTACTTAATTTTATGCTCCTAGTTCTGTGTTTCACTGTCAAGCCCATTGCGCTGCATTTCGTTTATTGTGAACCGATGAGATGTTCCCAACGTTCATCGGTATATAAAAACTACTAATAAATAAAAAATATGCTATAGTGCGAGAGAGTAGGGATTGGTGGGTTTTATTTTTGTTTTTTTATTGCATTGTTTTAAATATTTCGAGATTTTTAAAAATCTAACATGAAGCTTGCTGTTCACTGCTCCAGTCTGGTCTGGAATCTAAGTGAGTGGTATATAAGAAATTGGAAATAAATTAATAAAATAGCATAGTTTCTGGTATCCAATGGATTACAGGATACGAGGCAGCATGATTTTATCAGAGGCAGGGCCTGTCAGATGAACTGCATTTCTTTGACTGGGTGACCAGAGAGTCAGATCAGCAGAGAATGCTAGATGGATTTCAGCAAGGCCTTTGACACAGGTCCATAAAGGCAACTTATAAACAAACTGAGCACCCTACGTATAGGACCTAAAATGACTGACTGGGTTAGAAACTGGTGGAGGGGAGGTGATAAAGAGTCGTGGTAAAACTGAAAAAAAAAAAAGGGGTGTGTTTACCAGTGGTGTGCTGCAGGAATCTGTCTTTAGTCCAGTTCTGTCAATATTTTTGTTAGCAATACTGCGGAACAGCCATCAGGGAAAGATCTGCCTATTTGTGGATGATACCAAAATCTTTAAAGGAAAGAAATCTGGGAAGGTGTGGAAAACATAGGGGAGTCTAATGAAGCTTAAGGGATAATCTATAGTCTGGAAGCTAAGATTTAATGCCAAAACATGCAAGCTTATACATTTGGATTGCAAAAACCCAAAGGAAGGGTATAGAAGACAAAGTTCTTTTGGGTACAAAAACAAGACTGGAATCTAGGGGCGATTGTGTTAGATTATCTTACCGCGGCTGAACAGATAAGATGATGGCAAAAGCTAGAAGGATGCTTGGGTGCACAGGAAGAACAGATAGCAGGAAAAGGCTGAGTTGCTTACCTGTAGCAGTTGTTCTCAGAGGACAGCAGGATGTTAGTCCTCACACATGGGTGATGTCATCGGATGGAGCCTGGCATGGAAAACTAATGTCAATGTTTCTAGAACTTTGGCTGAGCCTCAGTCTTATAATGTAGAATTCAAGGATAAAAATACAAAAAGGAGAAGAAACCAATGTAGTGGAAACCCAACTCTGCAGGGTAGCGGGCAGGTTTCATGAGGAATAACATCCTGCTGTTCTCTGAGAACACCTGTTACAGGTAAGCAACTCTGCTTTCTCAGAGGACAAGCAGGTTGGTAGTCCTAAAAAACGGGTGAATCCCTAGCTACAGGCTGCCCCGCACAAAAAAAGGGGACCAACAAAACAACCAAACTAGGTGCCAATGGACAGAGAGGTGGGGGGGGGGGGGGGTGAAGCCTGAACACAAACAATGGGCCCTAGGAGGAAACAGAGTTGGGTTCTACTCCTCAAACAAGTTCCAAAGGACAGATTGGCCAAATCTGCTGTTGCGTAAGCCATCCCTATCCAAGCAATGCAATTTAAATGTGTGGAGAGAACTCCACATCATAGCTCTGCAGATTTCTTTCATGGGAATTGCTTGCAAGTGGGCCACCGAAGTTGTCATGGCTCAAACAGAGTAAGCCTTGACATGACCCCCAAGATGCAGTCCCTTCTTGGTATAACAGAAGGAGATGGAGTCTGCTAGCCAATTGGAAAGCATCTTCTTGGCAACGGCGATGCCCAACTTAATCCTAACAAAAGAAACAGAAAGCTGGGTGGACTGACTATGGGCTTCTGTTCACTCCAGATAGAAGGCTAAGGCTCTTTTATAATCCAAACTATGCAGGGCTTGTTCACCTTGATGCGAATGGAGCCTGGGAAACAATGTAGGCAGGACAATGGACTGGTTTAAAATGGAAGTCCATCACCACCATAGGCAGGAACTTAGTGTACGTATGTAAGACCACCCTGTCATGAAAAATCTTACTGTAAGGTGAATAAGCTACTAAGGCCTGGAGCTCGCTGACCCCATTGCTAAAGTGACCGCCATCAAAAATATGACCTTCCAGGTCAGGTACTTTAGGTCACAGGAGCACAGCAGCTAAAAGGGAGCTTTCAGCAGCCGAGCTAACACCATGTTGAGGTCCCAAGACACAGCAGGAAGCTTTAGGAGAAGCTTCAACTGAAGCACACCCCACATGAAACATACAACTATAGGCTGTAGAGAGATGGGTGTATCATTTGCACCATGGTGGTATGCACCAATTGCACTCAGATGAACCCCTAACTAGGGGGCACTCCATGAAGTTAGCATGTGGCACATTTAAAACTAATCTGATAAAGTTCTTTTTTACTCAACGCACAATTAAACTCTGGAATTTGTTGCCAGAGGATGTGGTTAGTGCAGTTAGTATAGCTGTGTTTAAAAAAGGATTGGATAAGTTCTTGGAGGAAAAGCCCATTACCTGCTATTAAGTTCACTTAGAGAATAGTCACTGCCATTAGCAATGGTTACATGGAATACTTGCCAGGTTCTTATGGCCTGGATTGGCCACAGTTGGAAACAGGATCTGGGCTTGATGGACCCTTGGTCTGACCCAGTATGGCATTTTCTTATGTTCTTAACAGAATTGGTTTTTAAGCCAGCTTCCAATAGGTGCAGAAGGTAGTCAAGCAGTTTTTGAGTGGAGCAGGAGAAGGATCTAGGGCTTTCTGCTCACACCACACACAAAATCTACTCTACTTCAGTCCATAGGATTTTCTAGCGGAAGGCTTTCTAGAAACCACAAGGACCTGAGACACATCTCAGTGATAGTATGGGCAACTGAGCTACACTCCCTACAATCCAGTCAATATACCGAGCCTGGAGCTGACAAGCTCCAGCTGGGGCTTCGGGGCTCTTTGTTGCCTGGGACAGCCACGAGAGCTCTGGTGTCGACAGGAGTGAGGGGGCAGAGGATAGTACCTCCTCGGCCCCATTTTCACTGACTTCTTAGATGAGAATGGGTCAGGAGTGCTGGCGGAGAGTTGCTGAAGGGTCACATAGGGTTCACAGATTTGGGACACTGCATCCTTAACCTTATCTCCAAAGAGATTCTCTCCAGTGCACGGGACGTCAGTGAGTCACTCCTGCCACCTCTGGTTGGAGATCCAAGGCCCACAGCCTGCAGCGGGTGCCGATTCCTGCTGCAGAGACCCTTGATGCCATTTGCAAAACATCACAGCTCACACGGACCTAGTTTTTTCCGCATTCCAGGCCCTTATGCACCAGTGGCAGGAGTGTGTCTTGCCCCTGCTGAGGCAACTGCTTGGAAACATCCTGCTCCTGCTTTCAGATGTCCTGCGTATATATAGAGCTGGTAGGCGGCTAT
>NW_021821323.1:0-83283 GCF_901001135.1 Rhinatrema bivittatum | reverse complement strand
AGATGGTTGGCAAATTCTGCTCTCTTTAAAATCTACCTTTAATAGTGCAACTGGGATTGATATCCCCACCTCGGGTGCTGCTCTCCTCTTCCCGCCATGGTGCCTCTAAGTGTCAGCACACACCGCATGCTTGCACCTAGAAAGAGTCAAGGAGAAGCAGACATGGTGGCATCTCATTGGTGGCATCTTGGGATGAGTGAGGCCAGCTGTGGGGCTGTCCCGCGGTCGGCCAAACATGACAGTAAGGTTGGAGTTATCCACCTAAACTTAGTTGGTTGGCATTGAAAATTGGCACTATGGATCTATGTTATAAGCTTACTCCAGGAATGTCTCTAGAGCTGCCCTTTCTTGCTGGCTAAATTTGTCCACTTCATGATTCTAACCTGTTAAACTTAGTTGGTTGGTTGTGGGACATTTTACAAAGCAGAGGATTATTTATGTTCAGTGTCTGTGTCACTGATGGAATACACACATGCTGTGCCTGTCAGGTACAGGTTGCCTTTTCCCTTCCTACTACTTTTAAAATTGCTGCTCCCCTCCCCAGCAAGAGAAAGATTGCAAGATGTACCCCTTCTCTTCCTCTAATTTCTGTTTTGTTTCTTTTTTTCTTTCCATTGTATTTATGTTAAATGTTATTTTCACGTTATTCACTGTTGCCTCCCTTTTTCTGGCTTTTCTTCTTCCCTGTCTGCTTCTCTTCTAATCCCAGCATGCCTTACCGTTATAGAGAAAACGAAGCCTATCTGCCATTGGTGGGAGTTGCTCTGAAATGAGAGTGGAGATCAGGTAGCATGTGCACAGGAGGTTGGGATGCTGGTGTGCCATGAGGAATGCAGGCTTGTAGGATGGCGTCAGTGATCTGGAAAAAGGAACTGAAATATGCTCGTAATTCAGAGTTTGTATTTTCCATGTTCTTCCCTTTCCAGATTTTTTTTTTTAATTTAGTTATTTTGTCCTTGCTTAGTTTGAAGGGAATGTCACCGATTAATATAAAAAAATTGCATCTATCTTGACTTTCCTTTTTCCCTTTTCCATATTCTGACTAGTCCTGTAGTCTCAAATCCTTAACTATAAAGCAGACATGAAAAGAAAAAATAATATGTTTATGTTTTACTTGCCAATACTTTACTAATTACCCATTAAGGACTAAGGATGCTTGGAACCTCAAGAAACCCAGCGAGGCAGCAATAATGCATGATGTTACTTTAAAGTGACGGCTACTGAACTTTGTGTGCCTGCATCTAGTCTGTGTAGTATGCTAGTCAGATATTAAAGAATGAAGAGTTACAGTAAACATAATTACAGTGGAAAAGTGATAAATCATCACCATTTTATCTGATAATATTTTGTATTTACTAGGTTTATTTGTTAAGCTGTTCAGACTTTAATTAGAATTTGCCATTTGGGATTATTTACCATACAGCAATCTCAGCACGTCCATGACTACTAGTTTAAGAATCTACACAAATTCCGAAAATATGTTTAGCTAAAGCCATTTTCCAACATTACAAAAGTGTAAAAAAGCCTTGTGCACTCAAAAACGGCCATTTACATGCATAAGTGGCCCGAGCGGGAGCTACGCAAATTTTAAATTGCCAGGAAGGGCACACGGCCAGAAAAATGTGTGGAAAAGGGGCAGTGCATGGGCATTCCAGAGGCAGGGCCAGCATTGATATGTCTAGCCTCTAATTTTCCTCAGCTGACATGTGTAACATACATGCGCCACTTTGCTACTGTTCCTTATTTTTGGGGGGGGGGGGGGGGTAGAGAGAGAGAGAGAGAGAGAGAGAGAGAGGTGTTAGGACTCAGTCTGATACTCTATACATGGACCATTGTAAGGGGGCACTTTGATTCTGGGTGAGTTTTCAGTAGGTGGGTTGGGGTTAGCTGCAGTGTACAAATCAATAGAGATGTGAATCGTGGGATCGATCGTCTTAACGATCAATTTTGGCAGGGGGGGAGGGAATCTGATCGTCGCGGTTTTGTTTTTTTTTTTTTTTTAAATCGTTTAAATCATAAATCGGGGGAGGGCGGGAAAACCGGCACACTAAAACAACCCTAAAACCTACCCCGACCCTTTAAAATAATCCCCCACCCTCCCGAACCCCCCCAAAATGTTTTAAATTACCTGGGGTCCTGTGGGGGGATCCCGGTGTGATCTTCCACTCTCGGGCCACGGCTACGTTAATAGAAATGGCACCGGCGCTACCTTTGCCCTTACCATATGACAGGGCAAAGGTAGCGCCGGCGCCATTTTGGTTCCTGTCCCCCGACGTCATGAGCGCAGGAGATCGCTCCCGGACCCCCGCTGGACCCCCAGGGACTTTTGGCCAGCTTGGGGGGCCTCCTGACCCCCACAAGACTTGCTAAAAGTCCAGCGGGGGTCCGGGAGCGACCTCATGTACTAGGGCCGTATTGCAAAATGGCGCCGGCACCATTCTATGATATGGGGTGGGGAGGAGAGGAGAGGAGAGGGGAAGAAGAGAAAGTTTAGGTAGGAGGTAGGGAAGGAGTTGACTGGGAGGGAACTGGAGAAGCTCCGGTTGCATCACCGTGCATATTAATTGAAAATTTGCCCCCCCCCCCGTGCACGCCGCCTGCACGTGCACATGCGGATTTTAAAATCCGGTGCGAATATGTGCACATTCATCAGAATTTATAGCATGCGTGCGCACATTATAAAATCGGCGCATCCATGTTCGCATGCCAGGAAGCGTGCGCTCCTTTTAAAATACACCCCTAAGTTCAAACACTAGTTATTAGGGATGTGAATCGTTTTTCAACGATTAAAATTATCGTCCGATAATGTTTATATCGTCTTAAATCGTTATAGAACACGATACAATAGAAATTCTAACGATTTATCGTTAAAAATCGTTAAATCGTGTTAGTGCGCACTAACTCGAGATAGTGCGCACTAACTCCCCGTTAGTGCGCACTAACTCGATTTAGTGCGCACTAACTGAAAATGATACAAATAAACACTTTCCAGGTCACTGAAGGTCAGTTAGGAATGAATATGTGTTCCTATTGGCTGGCTGCCCTCTTATCTATTGATATTACCAAGGTTACCACTGAGGTGATGGGTGGGGGGATGGGAAATGGAACTGGAAACTAACGAACACCAACAGAAAATGAAACAAAGTGTTCACACTTCCCAGGTCAGTAAAGGTCACTTAGGAATGAATATGTATGTATGTATTCCTATTGGCTGGCTGTGCTCTTATCTATTGATGTTACCAATATGGTTGGGGGGATGTGAAATGGAAACAGTTGGAAGCTTGACAAAAAAAGTAATGTAATGATCAGCACTCACGTGACTAGAACTTGTTTGTTTATTATTTTTGTTAGCAGGCACCTGAAATGCTAGTGCATGTTGAATTTGCCAATCACTGTGCATTTTAGAAAGGTGGTCCTGGCTGGAACTGTACACAGTTCAAATATATGTAATTGATTGTTGGTAAGTGTATTTTTTAAGTAGCCACACTGGCACCAGTATGTTTACTTTTCCTCCTACTTAACTCACTAGCTCAGCTTTGTAAGAAGGGCTTCTCTGCTTGTGTGTTGTTTTGTTTGGTGTGAGGAGAGCAGAAACATCAGATCTTTATTCAATCTACTACAGTCATCTCTTACAGTGCCCTATCCCTATTAATACCAGGAGTGTTGTGATCTTCCTGCACACAGTGCCCTAACCCTGATACCAGTCTGAGACAGCTCCCTCCCTGCATTACTAGTGAGAGGCTGGCTTCACAGACAGGGGGGAGCTGCCTGACCCTCACTCCTGACTTCCCCCTTGTCCCAGCTAGTGAATGGTGTGTGGGTGAGGGGGGGGGGGAGGATGGTGAAGTCTGAGACAGCTCCCTCCCTGCATTACTAGTGAGAGGCTGGCTTCACAGACAGGGGGGAGCTGCCTGACCCTCACTCCTGACTTCCCCCATGTCCCAGCTAGTGAATGGTGTGTGGTGAGGGGGGGGGGAGGATGGTGAAGTCTGAGACAGCTCCCTCCCTGCATTACTAGTGAGAGGCTGGCTTCACAGACAGGGGGGAGCTGCCTGACCCTCACTCCTGACTTCCCCCATGTCCCAGCTAGTGAATGGTGTGTGGGTGAGGGGGGGGGGGGGAGGATGAAGTCTGAGACAGCTCCCTCCCTGCATTACTAGTGAGAGGCTGGCTTCACAGACAGGGGGGAGCTGCCTGACCCTCACTCCTGACTTCCCCCATGTCCCAGCTAGTGAATGGTGGGTGGGTGAGGGGGGGGGGAGGATGGTGAAGTCTGAGACAGCTCCCTCCCTGCATTACTAGTGAGAGGCTGGCTTCACAGACAGGGGGGAGCTGCCTGACCCTCACTCCTGACTTCCCCCATGTCCCAGCTAGTGAATGGTGTGTGGGTGAGGGGGGGGGGAGGATGGTGAAGTCTGAGACAGCTCCCTCCCTGCATTACTAGTGAGAGGCTGGCTTCACAGACAGGGGGGAGCTGCCTGACCCTCACTCCTGACTTCCCCCATGTCCCAGCTAGTGAATGGTGTGTGGGTGAGGGGGGGGGGAGGATGGTGAAGTCTGAGACAGCTCCCTCCCTGCATTACTAGTGAGAGGCTGGCTTCACAGACAGGGGGGAGCTGCCTGACCCTCACTCCTGACTTCCCCCATGTCCCAGCTAGTGAATGGTGTGTGGGTGAGGGGGGGGGGGGAGGATGGTGAAGTCTGAGACAGCTCCCTCCCTGCATTACTAGTGAGAGGCTGGCTTCACAGACAGGGGGGAGCTGCCTGACCCTCACTCCTGACTTCCCCCATGTCCCAGCTAGTGAATGGTGTGTGGGTGAGGGGGGGGGGGAGGATGGTGAAGTCTGAGACAGCTCCCTCCCTGCATTACTAGTGAGAGGCTGGCTTCACAGACAGGGGGGAGCTGCCTGACCCTCACTCCTGACTTCCCCCATGTCCCAGCTAGTGAATGGTGTGTGGGTGAGGGGGGGGGGAGGATGGTGAAGTCTGAGACAGCTCCCTCCCTGCATTACTAGTGAGAGGCTGGCTTCACAGACAGGGGGGAGCTGCCTGACCCTCACTCCTGACTTCCCCCATGTCCCAGCTAGTGAATGGTGTGTGGGTGAGGGGGGGGGGAGGATGGTGAAGTCTGAGACAGCTCCCTCCCTGCATTACTAGTGAGAGGCTGGCTTCACAGACAGGGGGGAGCTGCCTGACCCTCACTCCTGACTTCCCCCATGTCCCAGCTAGTGAATGGTGTGTGGGTGAGGGGGGGGGGAGGATGGTGAAGTCTGAGACAGCTCCCTCCCTGCATTACTAGTGAGAGGCTGGCTTCACAGACAGGGGGGAGCTGCCTGACCCTCACTCCTGACTTCCCCCATGTCCCAGCTAGTGAATGGTGTGTGGGTGAGGGGGGGGGGGAGGATGGTGAAGTCTGAGACAGCTCCCTCCCTGCATTACTAGTGAGAGGCTGGCTTCACAGACAGGGGGGAGCTGCCTGACCCTCACTCCTGACTTCCCCCATGTCCCAGCTAGTGAATGGTGTGTGGGTGAGGGGGGGGGGGGGGATGGTGAAGTCTGAGACAGCTCCCTCCCTGCATTACTAGTGAGAGGCTGGCTTCACAGACAGGGGGGCGGCCTGACCCTCACTCCTGACTTCCCCCATGTCCCAGCTAGTGAATGGTGTGTGGGTGAGGGGGGGGGAGGATGGTGAAGTCTGAGACAGCTCCCTCCCTGCATTACTAGTGAGAGGCTGGCTTCACAGACAGGGGGGAGCTGCCTGACCCTCACTCCTGACTTCCCCCATGTCCCAGCTAGTGAATGGTGTGTGGGTGAGGGGGGGGGGAGGATGGTGAAGTCTGAGACAGCTCCCTCCCTGCATTACTAGTGAGAGGCTGGCTTCACAGACAGGGGGGAGCTGCCTGACCCTCACTCCTGACTTCCCCCATGTCCCAGCTAGTGAATGGTGTGTGGGTGAGGGGGGGGGGGAGGATGGTGAAGTCTGAGACAGCTCCCTCCCTGCATTACTAGTGAGAGGCTGGCTTCACAGACAGGGGGGAGCTGCCTGACCCTCACTCCTGACTTCCCCCATGTCCCAGCTAGTGAATGGTGTGTGGGTGAGGGGGGGGGAGGATGGTGAAGTCTGAGACAGCTCCCTCCCTGCATTACTAGTGAGAGGCTGGCTTCACAGACAGGGGGGAGCTGCCTGACCCTCACTCCTGACTTCCCCCATGTCCCAGCTAGTGAATGGTGTGTGGGTGAGGGGGGGGGGGGGATGATGGTGAAGTCTGAGACAGCTCCCTCCCTGCATTACTAGTGAGAGGCTGGCTTCACAGACAGGGGGGAGCTGCCTGCCCTCACTCCTCTCCTGACTTCCTGCCACAGTGGCTGCCTGACCCTCACTCCGGGGTTTGATCTTCCTGCACACAGTGCCCTATCCCTGATACCAGGGTGTTGTGATCTTCCTGCATGCAGTGCCCTATCCCTATTAATACCAGGAGTGTTGTGATCTTCCTGCATGCAGTGCCCTATCCCTATTAATACCAGGAGTGTTGTGATCTTCCTGCATGCAGTGCCCTATCCCTGATATCGGGATGTGTGCAAGAAGATCACAACACCCCCGGTATCAGGAATAGGGCACTGTGTGCAGGAAGATCACAACACCCCCAGTATCAGGAATAGGGCACTGTGTGCAGGAAGATCACAACACCCCTGGTATTAGGGATAGGGCACTGTGTGCAGGAAGATCACAACACTCCTGGTATTAATAGGGATAGGGCACTGTGTGCAGGAAGATCACAATACCCCTGGTATCAGGGTTAGGGCACAAGTTCTAGTCACATTGACTGATCACATTACTTGTTTTGTCAAGCTACCAACTGTTTCCATTTCCCATCCCCCATATACTGTCAGTAGGAAACTTGGTAACATGAATAAATAAGAGGGCAGCCAATAGGAATACATATTCATTCCTAAACTGACCTTAACTGACCTGAAAAGTGTCAAATTGTATCATTTTCAGTTAGTGCGCACTAACTCCCAGTTAGTGCGCACTAACTCCCGTTAGTGCGCACTAACTCGAGTTAGTGCGCACTAATCGGAAAAAACGATTTTTAACGATTTTTTAACTAAAAAATCGTGCCTAAGACGATTTTCTTGCCCTGCCACACGATTTCTATCGTTAAGACGATATGGAAAACGATTCACATCCCTACTAGTTATCCTTCTAACTTACTTATCCATCTATGAATTGCTTTTCTTTTACTTAGCTGGCTATCTTTCAAACACAGATAAATCTTAAACTGCTCTACTTAGCTGGAGAAATTGCCACAGCACTACTTAGCTGGATATTGGTCACCACTTTGCCCCGATAATTCAACATTTATGTAGGTGTGTTTAAAATACATGCCGTGTATTTTTTGATATGTGAACATGTTGATGGGTAGATTTACATGTATTTTATATCATGTGTGCATATTTGCAAACACGACATAAAAATAAATTTGTATGTGTGTGCATCAATATAGCTGTGTAGATGGGCGCACTCACGCATGTTTTAAAGTTGTTCTTTCTATTTTCATGTATTGAACTAGAAAGTGAAGCTTGCAAATGGGGGCCTCACAGCCAAAACTGTCAACTCTTCTCTCTCAGAAGGGCTGCAGCCAATTGATCTTGGGGAAAAAAAAGTCAGTACATCCCTTCGTTATTTAAAAAAAAAAAAATATATATATATATATATATATATATAATCTTTGATCAAGGAAAACATGAAAGCAATTGTCTAATATCCCATTTCTGTGGAAACTTATATAACAGTCAGTCCATATTCAACTAAATGATGATTGTCAGAAAGAAACTGTCTGGGTCCTTGCCAGTCCGGATTGAGAATGAGATATGAAACAGAAACCATCTTCTTCTCCCTGCTGGATGAGCTTCATAGAAGCTGTGATAAGGGATTAGAATCTGTGCTATTGCTGCTGGATTTCTCAGAAGCATTTGACATTGTGAATCATGCTGTCATGGTTGGCAAAGGCTAGCTAGGTTCTCTGACAGAAAGACAGCCGTTTGTTCAGTTTGCAGGTACTACTACTATTACTTCATAACATTTTTTAGCACTACAAGACATACACAGCACTCTACAAACATACAAAAAATGATAGTCCCTGCTCAATAGTTCTTTCAAGCTAATAAGACAAACATGCAGGACAAGCGATTTGGGATATTTCATAAAGCAAGACAATGGTTAAAAAGAAAGAAAATAAAGTTAGTTAATGAGGCTAAAAGCAAACAATCAGGCTTAAGATTTAAAAGCAGCTTCAAAATGGTGGGGCTTTAGATGGGATTTAAGCATGGTGAGAGAAGGAGCATTATGCCCCAGTTCAGGAAGATTATTCCAAGCACACCGTGCAGTCAGGTGGAAAGCACAGAGTCAGGAATTGGGGGTCAAGGAGAAGGACAAAGATAGGAGGAATTTGTCTGTTGAGTAGAGAGCACGAGGAGGGGGTGTAGAGGGAGATAAGAGAGGAGAGGTGCTGCAGAGTGAAGGCATTTGTAGGTGAGAAAGAGGAACTTGAACTGTGTGCGAGAGCGGATAGGGAGCCAGTGCAGTGATTTCAGAAGAGGGGTTATGTGAGCATAGCGACTTTGGCGAAAGATAAGTTGCGCAGTTGAATTTTTGTCAGACTGCAGTGGAGAGAGGCGGCTTGCCTGGAGACCTGTGAGGAGCAGGTTGCAATAGTCTAAGCGGGGGAGATAGAGAGCAGAAAAAGGTTCTGGTAATGTGCTCAGACAGGAAGGGACAGATTTTGGCGATGGTATAGAGAAAGAAATGGTGAGGTCCATATTCAGTAATGGCTCTCGCATCCCCATCCTTATCCCTGCCAATACCTTTTTATTGTTCGTTGGGAGAGAGGGATCCTCTGCCCCCACTCCTGTTGCTCCCAGTGTTGATCTGATGGAGGCAGTACTGGAAGCATAAACTTGAGCTTAAGCTTATGCTTTCAGTATTGCATGGAGTAGAGAGGGTCCCTCCTTCCCGGTGAAGAAGAAAAAGGTATCAGCGGGAATGGAGAGGGGCAGGGAGATGGGGACTGGGTGTGGGAGCCACACTTTTTCTTAGTGGGTGAGTGAGGGGGAAGGCAGGTTGAGCTCCTTTTAAAGTTAACATCGGGACAGGGGCCTGGCTTCCAAAACGGGGCACATCTCTACAATTTATAAAGATTTAAGGGCTGGGGGTGGGGATTAGGATACAATGTATGAATTGACTTATGTTTTGATGGGAGACAGAGAGGGGCTATAAAACTTGGCCGTTGCCTGCTATTTTTGGGTTGGAGGCCTGGGTGAAGTATTAGGAAGGGGCTCGGTGAACAGGAGACTGATTGAACTAATGGAGGTGTTGGTAAACTGGGTGATTTCAGGTATGTGCACATATTTTAAAACATTTCTACTTCTGCGTATAAATTAGGTTTTTACAAGAACATGTTATATTTTTCTTCACATGTGAAATACATGCGCATTTATTAAATAGGTTGAGAAAGCACGCGCTTTCTCACACTGCAAATATCCGTGCATACTGAAACACATTATGCACGTATTTTCAAAGCTGAACTAAGCTGCACAGTTTGTAAAAATGCTAGGATAAATCTCCATACGTCCACTTGCTCGCACAAATCCAGTAATGCAAATAGGTTTGAAACCTATCCTCATGATGTCGTTGATTTCCTGTTTCAAATGTTGAGGTTAAAAATAGCAGACAGAGCAGAGCAACAAGCAGTTTGGTTTGCAAGAATATCATATACCACAGTAACTACTTTGCAGTACAAACTGATTATTGGTGGCTGACAGAATTTTAAGTCCATGAAACCTTCCCTGTGGCCCTTCCCCAGTAAAATCCTTGCTGGAGTGTAAGCACTTTGCTATAGAACACTGCAGTCACCACATTACTGAAATGTGTTAAAAGGGGAGGTTTTGGGAAACATTATCAGATGTTACGGTTGTCTTTTCTAATAGTTCACGTTAGTGAAAAAGAAAAACCAACGTTTAAGGGGTAAAAAAATCACTAACAAATCTCCTGACTGATGGCAGAGACACATTTTCATCCTGAACAAAGATTGTTAACAAAGCCCAACAGCAAGGTTTAGATACTTTGTTTTATTATTTCCCTATTGGGAAAAAAAAAACCTCATAGAAAGCTTGTCAAAATTGTTAGCTGTTAGTAGAATTGTTGCCATTAATTATCAGAAAAAAATTGTTAATTTTTTTAAGAGTGTTTCTGAAGATGTTCTTTTAAATAAAATATGACCCCCCCTTCATTTTAGTATGTGGGCCACCTGAACTTTAAGACAGTTGGCTTCAATTTGCATTTGGTTATTTATCAGTTACCCTGAAAGACATAAAGCAGGTCCCATGGCTGCTGTCCAGCTACAAGCAGGCCTTGTGCTGCAAGCTATCATGCAAAATTCAGAGGTAGGCCCTCAGTAAGGTCATGGTACCTGAACTCTTTGTGGGTTTCATGGGCTTGGAAAAAAAAATAAACAGTGAGCTTTAACAGCAACTTGATAGATGGATACTTAAGCTCAATGTTAATAGCAGCTGGACTTAATCCTTCAGGACAAAATTGTGTCAAAATAATCTCCCTGAAATGCTGCATTATAAAAACATTACGGTTCTAACAGTTGCCTGACCATGAATTATTCTGGCAATGTTTAACCTGAAGATAAGAAACCACTATCAAGCTGTCACTATTTTTTTTCTCCCGCTAACGAATTCAGCATCAGTTTAAAAGGAAGTGCAACTTGTGAAGCAATAGCTCTGTGCAATAAATTATAGGTATCTGGCATATATTACTAGACAAGCAACAGCTACATGGCAGGAGTGTCTTCATTATACATAGCGACAAATGACAGAAAAGCACCACTCCGCACTGTTTATCTACCACAGCTTGTTTATTCCATTTCAGCTACATGCCAGTTTTCAAACATTTGTTATTACATTTTACTGCTATCTACAATTAGCACAAGAATTTATTTAAATAGCTGAGGGAGAGCTGAAAGTTGTCTCTGATATAAAATGAATTGGTTTCTGCTAATCGTCCACAGTGCCAAGAGCACTGTTATTCAAGGACTCTTTAAAAAAATAAATAAAATGTTCTTGTGTGTATTTGTAGAAGAATGGTATAAAACGATGAAGTCTAAAGTGCCTAAATAATATATAGAGTGCAAGCTCTAATTCTATTTTGAAAAACAGTAAAACATGGCATTATCATAGCAGGATTAGCAGGAGCAGAACATTGTGAAATTCTGTCCACAGGAACAAAGAAGAAAGAAAAGAAGAAATGGGGAGAAAAAGAGACAGAAAATGTACTGATTTCTAGACAGGCAACCTTTTCTCAGGGAGTGATTAGGAATAAGCAGACGTATATGCCAACTCCAGACCTTCCTCATATAACTAGTAAAATTCATCATGATAGTATTGGTTAATAGATTTTCCTCTAGTTTAACCACCCAGGAGGCAAGATTATTCTTTGTCCATTCTTCTAAATTGCACCATTACACCAACATTAATGTATTCAGATGATTCAGATTTAATGTAATTTAATTAACTATTTCTAAACTAATTCAAAGTGCTGTACAACAGAAACCATCATACTGTACAAATTGAATATGGATGCATCACTAAAAAGATAAATGCATTGTAAACCAATATAACACAAACATAAATCAAAATATCAATATATCGTTTCATCATAATTCAAATATAAAATAAAAATTAATTCAACCAAAAAGAGCTGAAAAAAATCTGTCATAATATGAAAAAAACTTCATAATAAACTAATACCATAATTGCAAAACAGCAGTACCTACTCACTAAAATAAAATCCTAATATAGGAAAAAACTAATACCTGCCTTACAGATCATTATCTTCAGCTGATTGGAGAGGTCTATCTGGAGAATCCAACTCTTTTTGAAGTAACTTAGAATCTGACCTCTGTCCAGATGCTTGAAAGAAAAGTTTTGATCTTTTTAACTTACAAATAATTTTATTTAACTTAGTAATATAGTAAATGATGAGAGATAAAGACTAAAATGCCCATCTAGTCTGCCCAGCAAAGATTTTATGTGCATTTTACCCCAAATCTAATTCTCACATGGAACCCAAGCTCCAATCCCAATGAGTCCCCTATAGTATTACAGCTGTTGCTCCATGTAGGCTTCCCTATGCCATTCAGGAAGCACAATGCAGCCATATCACTGTTGCGCTGGGCTGCAGCTGTCACTCAATGAAGGGTGACACTGACAAGTGCCGTCATCTCCATTCCCTTGCCACTAGGGATCCTCTGAGTTTATCCCAGGCTTCTTTTGAAGTCTGACAATGTCCTTGTCATTAACACCTCCTCCAAGATGGCATTCCAAGCATCCACCCTCTCCATGAAAAAATATCTCCTGACATTATTTCTGAATCTACCCATCTTGGAGCTTCATATTGTGAAGTTTTCTTTCCATTGAAAAAGCTTGGCTTCCTGTACATTAATACCTTGCAAGTTTTTGATCTCTCTTGAAAGGTTGTTCCATAGAGCTGGGACAGTACTCTCCACAGTGAGATCCAGGCTGCTTATTCAGTAATCGCTCCAGTGCAACCCTCAGTTTGGGAATCCCCACATGTAACGGCTAACTCAGCGCACTTATCAACAGAAAACTCTGCTCACTGAAAAGGGTAGGCGTATCCAGAGGTAATAATGTTATTTTGCTTTATGTGGGTTTTTTTTGAGGGGTGGGGCTCCCCGCAAATTTTATTTAGTTTAATGTGTATTTCGTTTCATTAGTTAGCGGCTATACAACCCGCGTCCAACTGTGGGCTATACAGTGTGCTCAGCTGAGCACACTGTATAGCACTGACCCCATTATGTTTGCTTTTTTGACCGCCACAGTAAACTGAGCCAACAATTGCAATGTAATATCAGTTATGAAACCCAGATCTTTTTTCTGAGTGGTAGCTTGTAAAATGGAACCTAACATTGTATAGGTACAACATGGGTTATTCTTCTGATATGCATCACCTTGTACTTTACTTGTCCACATTAAATTTCATCTCCCATATGGATGCCCAATCTTTCAGTCTCACAAGGTCCTCCTGCAATTTATCACAATCCACTTGTGATTTAACTACTCTGAATAATGTTGTGTCCAAGTACAGATCCCTGAGTCACTCCACTGTTTATCTTTTTCCACTGTGAAAACAGACCATTTAATCCTATTCTGTTTTCTGTCTTTTAACCAGTTTGCAATCCACAAAAGGACATCTTCTATCCCATGGCTTCTTAGTTTTTTTAGAAGCCTCTCATGATGGACTTTGTCAAACGCCTTCTGAAAATGCAAATACACCACATCTACTGGTCCACCATTATCCACATGTTTATTCACCCCTTCTTAAAAGTGGAGCAGATTTGTGAGGCAAGACTTACCTTGAGTAAATCCGTGATGGCCCTGTCCCATTAAATCATGACGAGCTATATTGTCTGGGATTTTATTCTTTTAATAGTTTTCAAGATTTTTCCCAGCACTGAAGTCAGGCTCACTGGTCTACATTTTCCAGGATCACCTCTGGAGCCTTTTTTAAATATTGGGGTTACATTGGCCACCTTCTAGTCTTCAGGTTCAATGGATGGTTTTAATGATAGGGTACAAATTACGGGGTAGATTTTAAAAGGGTTACGCGCATAAGTTATGTGTGTATCCCTTTCAAAAACCCCTGCATGCACCGAGCCTATTTGCATAGGCTCGGCGGCGCGCGCAAGCCCCGGGACGCTCGTAAATCCCGGGGCTTTGCTAAGGGGGGGGGGGCGGGTGGCGGCGCAATGTTTGGGGCATTCCGGGGGACGTGTCGGGGCGTGGTGCCGGCCTGGGGGCATTTTGGGGGCGGGGGCGTGGCCGAGGCCTCCGAAATCACTCCCGGGGCGTGGAATCGCGTGGCTGTGGCCAATCGGCACAGGCATAACTTTCACGATAAAGGTAGGGGGGGTGTAGATAGGGCTAGGGGGGTGAGTTAGGTAGGGGAAGGAAGGGGAAGGGGGGGGGAGGCCGAAGGAAAGTTCCCTCTGAGGCCGCTCCGATTTCGGAGCGGCCTCAGAGGGAACAGGCAGCGCGCGCAGGGTTCAGTGCACGCAAGTAGCACAAATGTGCACCTCCTTGTGTGTGCCGACCCCGGATTTTATAAGCTACGCGCGGCTATGCGCGTAGCTTATAAAATCTGGCGTACTTTTGTTTGCGCCTGGTGCGCGAACAAAAGTACGCGCAGGCGTACATTTATAAAATCTACCCCTGCTTGTATTAGGTCTGAAATTTCATTTTTTAGTTCTTTCAGAACCATGGGATGTATATCATCCAATTTAGTTGATTTGCTACATTTCAGTTTGTCAATCTGTCCTACTACATCTTCTATCTTCTAGGTTTACCGTGATTTGGTTCAGTTCATCTGAATTGTCACCCTTGAAAACCATCTCTGGAATGGGTATCTCCACAACATCCTCCTCAGTTAACACTGAAGCAAATAATTTATTTAGTCTTTCTACAATAGGTTATTGCCTCTTATCACATTACTTTTTATTTTTCTCAGGAATCTCTCATGGAGAAATTTGTCAAATGCCTTCTGAAAATTCAAATACATTATATCCACTGGATCACCATTATCCCCATGTTTGTTATCCCATTCAAAAAAATGTAGCAGATTGTCAAGGCAAGACTTCCCTTGTGTAAATCCATGCTGACTGTATCCATTAAATCATGCCCTTTCTATATGTTATGTGATTTTATTCTTTAGAATAATTTCTATGATTTTTTCCAGCACTTAAGAAAGGCTCACTGATATACAGTTATCTGGATCACTCTGGAGCCCTTTTAAAACATCAGCATCACAATGACCACTCTCCAGTCTTCAGGTAGAATAGATCATTTTAATGATCGGATACAAGTTATTAGTGATAAATCTGCAATTTCATTTTTTGTCCTTTCAGAATTCTAGAGTGTAAACCAGCTAATCAAGGCAATTTGCTACTCTTTATTTTGTCAAGTACACATGAACTTCAGTACTAATTTTCATTTATGCCTAAAACAAAGTTTTTAGTAATACATAGTCCATATTCCTCTTTCAATGAAAAGAGCATCACATTGGATAATCTCTCTTTTCCAATTAAGAATCACATCAAAAGCCTTGGTGTAATCTTAGATAAAACTCTTTCATTTTGCCCCCAAATAAAACACATTATTTCTTAAAGATTTTACAGGCTTCATGTTCTTGCCGGCCGCAGAAAGCTACTGCACTTCTGTGAATTCCACACAGTCCTACAAGCATCTATTTTCCCCAATGTAGACTATTGTAATAGTCTTTATACAGGCATCTCTAAAACTTCACTACGACCATTGCAGTTACTGTTGAATTCTGCTGCACATCTGCTATCAGGCTTAAAGCTTAATGACCATATCACATCCACTCTAATTGAATTACATTGGCTCCCAATTCATGAGAGAGTCAAATATAAGCAATTTTTAAATTGCCAAATGACCAGACTTGTCACTGGGTGAACGCAATACTGAAATTTTACAAACCCACGAGCACCCTGCGCTCTTCTCACATGGTCTGCTTGAGATTGCTTTCTCACAAAGTCGCATAATTGCATATGATCCATGAGTGTGCCTTTTCCGATGCTGGGGCCCACCCTCCTGAAATTATTTTTTGATAGACATTAAACAATGTGAATCAGTTAAGAACTTCAGAAAGCAAGTTAAAACTTTTCTTTTAATTTAGCCTATTTTTAAGTTTGTTAATTTTATTATAGCATCACTTTTTATGACTGTTATACTTATTTTGTTTATATTATTATTATGCTATATTACTTTTTATGACTATTTTATGTTTGCCCTATTTTATCGTATTGTTTTGTCATATTATGTGTTTATTTTATGTATCTATTTTTATGATACATAAAAATAGAGCACTGAGAGGAAAGGATCACCTTGCTGGTGGCTGAAAGGAATCAGTAAGTTTTTGCTTGGGACATTGTCTTTTTTAAAAGTATTGGGGCAAAGTTAACTATTTGGGAATATTATTAAGTGTGTTTGTGTGTTTGTGCTTTTAATAGTCAGTAAGGCAGTGAATAAACAAGTTAGACTGTTTGTATTTTCAAATAGTCAGTCAATAAGGCAGCTAGTAAGCAGTAGGTAGTGTGTTTATTTTTTAAAGTCTATAAGGCAGCTAGTAAGCAGAACTGAGTGTTTGTATTTAAAAAAAAAACCAACACAACCCCCCCCCAAAAAAAAAAAAAAAGTAGCCAGAAGCTAGAAATAAGCTAGAAAAACAGTGTATAACTAAGTTAAAAAGGTTGAAAAGTTCAGCTCAGTTACTCACCTTGGAAAAGTGTTGAGGTAGTGTGATCTGGTTTGAATAGGTACCAATAGATTTGTTAATCAAGAGAGCAGTGAGTCACTCTGGCTGACTAACTGAAGTTAGACTGTTTGGATTTCCCAACCTTCCCACCCCTAGCTCATCCTTTAATTTATAGGCAGGTGCTACTTTCACAAAAAAAAACAACAAAACAACAACAAAAACTTTATTGAGAGTTTGATCAGACCCAGGTAGGCCACTACCAGACATATAGTTAATTCACTAATACATTTAAAGGACGTTAGACACATTCCTACTCCCATAGCAACCTAAAACTTAACTAGGAACTGATCAAAATTGAGATGAAGGCAGCAGTCCAGCAGCCAAGAGGGGGGCTTCCCAGTCTTTTGCATAGAGTGTCACATGTATGATTTTTTACCCACTGGTGAGAAGTTGTACATGTGCATGTGATGCAAAGAGCTCCTGGCTCTCAGAGAAGGAGTCCTGATCTCTGGAGGCTAGAGTGGCAGACCTGGAGGAGCTGAGGCAGACAGAGAGGTATATAGATGAGACCTTCAGGGTCACAGTAGCCAAGTCCCAAATTCAGACTGGCAGCCCTGGTGCTGCCTTGGAGGAAGAAGGTCTCATGATGGGAGAGCTAAACTCATCCAATTGGAGTGCTTATTTGTAATCCAGTTAAAAGTACATGTACTATGAAACTTATGCATCATACTTTTAGGCCAGATTACTTGGAAACCAGTTTTCAGACAGGACAATAGACCCCGAGTTAATCACTGTTTACCCTGGTAAATTCTTTGAAATTTTCCCTCCACATTTTGGGAGAAAGATTGCATGAAGGCATTCTAGTTAGACAATTATGGGTCTATCTTGATCCAGGAGGTAGGAAGCTCAGTTTAGGCATCCCTAGTAAGAAGCCTCAACAGCAGCCTCACCTCTTCTCCTTCACTGGGAAAGTAAACAGGGGCTAAAACCTCAAAAGTATCTGAGTCTAGCACTGATAACACTCCAGGAGTAGCAGCATGGGTTAAGTCGGCCATCATAGTTGGTGATTCGATTATTAGGAATGAAGATAGCTGGGTGGCTGGTGGGGCATGAGGATCACCTGGTAAGATGCCTACCTGGTGCGAAGGTGGCGGACCTCACATGTCACATAGATAGGATTTAGATAGTGTTGGGGAGGAGCCGGCTGTCGTGGTACATGTGGGCACCAACGACATAGGAAAATGTCTGGGGGAGGTTCTGGAAGCCAAATTTAGGCTCTTAGGTAGAAAGCTTAAATCCAGAACCTCCAGGGTAACATTCTATGAAATGCTCCCTGCTCCACCGCGCATGTCACCAGAGGCAGGCAGAGCTCCGTAGACTCAATGCGTGGATGAGATGATGGTGCAAGGAAGAGGGATTCAGTTTTGTTAGGAACTGGGGAACCTTTTGGGGAAGGGGGAGTCTCTTCGAAGGATGGGCTCTACCTTAACCAGGGTGGAACCAGACTGCGGTGCTAACCTTTAAAAAGGAAATAGAGCAGCTTTTAAACTAGAACAAAGGGGGAAAGCCAACAATCGCTCAGCAGCGCATGGTTTCGGAAAGAGGGTATCTTCAAAGGATACTAATGATGCATTAGAATTAGGGCATCCCGACAGTGAGGTTCCAATAATAGAAAAGTAGTCCAATTGCCTGTAACTAAAAACTCACCTGAGCTAAAAAATTCTAACTTATCCCTATCAATTAAAAAAAATAGAATGAAATACAAACAAAAAACAAACTTGAAATGTTTGTATGCTAATGCCAGAGTAAGAAGTAAGATGGGAGAATTAGAATGTATAGCAGTGAATGATGACATAGACTTAATTGGCATCTCAGAGACATGGTGGAAGGAGGATAACCAATGGGACAGTGCTATACCGGGGTACAAATTATATTGCAATGACAGAGAGGAGCACCCGGGAGGCGGTGTGGCACTTTATGTTCGAGATGGCATAGAGTCCAACAGGATAAACATCCTGCATGAGACTAAATGCAAAATTGAATCTTTATGGATAGACATCCCTTGTGTGTCGGGGAAGACTATAGTGATAGGAGTATACTACCGTCCACCTGGTCAAGATGGTGAGACGGACAGTGAAATGCTAAGAGAAATTAGGGAAGCTAACCAAATTGGTAGTGCGGTATTAATGGGAGACTTCAATTACACCAATATTGACTGGGTAAATGTATCATCGGGACACACTAGAGAGATAACGTTCCTGGATGGAATAAATGATAGGTTTATGGAGCAATTGGTTCAGGAACCGATCAGAAAGGGACAATTTAGATCTAATTCTCAGTGGAGCACAGGACTTGGTGAGAGAGGTAACAGTGGTGGGGACACTTGGCAATAGTGATCATAATATGGTCAAATTTGAATTAATGACTGGAAGAGGAACAGTATGCAAATCCACAGCTCTCGTGCTAAACCTTCAAAATGGAAACTTTGAGAAAATGAGAAAAATTGTTAGAAAAAAACTGAAAGGAGCAGTTACAAAAGTAAAAAATGTGCAAGAGGAGTGCTCATTGTTAAAAAAAAATACCATTCTAGAAGCACAGTCCAGATGTATTCCACACATTAAGAAAAGTGAAAAGAAGGCAAAATGATTACCAGCATGGTTAAAAGGGGAGGTGAAAGAAGCTATTTTAGCCAAAAGATCTTCATTCAAAAATTGGAAAGAAGGATCCAACAGAAGAAAATAGGATAATAAATGTTGGCAAGTTAAATGTAAGACATTGATAAGACAGGCTAAGAGAGAATTTGAAAAGAAGTTGGCCGCAGAGGCAAAAACTCATAGTAAAAACTTTTTAAAATATATCCGAAAGCAGAAAGCCTGTGAGGGAGTCAGTTGGACCGTTAGATGATCGAGGGGTTAAAGGGGCACTTAGAGAAGATAAGGCCAATGCGGAAAGATTAAATGATTTCTTTGCTTCAGTGTTTACTGAAGAGGATGTTGGGGAGGTACCCGTACAGGAGAAGGTTTTCATGGGCAATGATTCAGATGGACTGAATCAAATCACGGTGAACCTAGAAGATGTGGTAGACCTGATTGACAAAATGAAGAGTAGTAAATCACCTGGATCGGATGGTATACACCCCAGAGTTCTGAAGGAGCTAAAAAATGAAATTTCAGACCTATTAGTAAAAATTTGTAACCTATCATTAAAATCATCCATTGTACCTGAAGACTGGAGGATAGCTAATGTAATCCCAATATTTAAAAAGGGCTCAGGGGCAATCTGGGAAACTACAGACTGGTTAGCCTGACTTCAGTGCCAGGAAAAATAGTGGAAAGTGTTGTAAAAATCAAAATCACAGAACATATAGAAAGACATGGTTTAATGGAACAAAGTCAGCATGGCTTTACCCAAGGCAAGCCTTGCCTCACAAATCTGCTTCACTTTTTTGAAGGAGTTAATAAACATGTGGATAAAGGTGAACCAGTAGATGTAGTAATCTTGGATTTTCAGAAGGCGTTTGACAAAGTTCCTCATGAGAGGCTTCTAAGAAAAGTAAAAAGTCATGGGATAGGTGGCGATGTCCTTTCGTGGATTGCAAACTGGCTAAAAGACAGGAAACAGAAAGTAGGATTAAATGGACAATTTTCTCAGTAGAAGGGAGTGGGCAGTGGAGTGCCTCAGGGATCTGTATTGGGACCCTTACGTTTCAATATATTTATAAATGATCTGGAAAGAAATACGACGAGTGAGATAATCAAATTTGCAGATGATACAAAATTGTTCAGAGTAGTTAAATCACAAGCAGATTGTGATAAATTGCAGGAAGACCTTGTAAGACTGGAAAATTGGGTATCAAAATGGCAGATGAAATTTAATGTGGATAAGTGCAAGGTGATGCATATAGGGAAAAATAAGCCATGCTATAGTTACACAATGTTAGTTTCCATATTAGGTGCTACAACCCAAGAAAGAGATCTAGGCGTCATAGTGGATAACACATTGAAATCGTCGGTTCAGTGTGCTACGGCAGTCAAAAAAGCAAACAGAATGTTGGGAATTATTAGAAAGAGAATGGTGAATAAAACGGAAAATGTCATAATGCCTCTGTATTGCTCCATGGTGAGACCGAACCTGAATACTGTGTACCATTCTGGTCACCGCATCTCAAAAAAGTTATAATTGCGATGGAGAAGGTACAGAGAAGGGCTACCAAAATGATAAGGGGAATGGAATAGGTCCCCTATGAGGAAATACTAAAGAGGATAGGACCTTTCAGCTTGGAGAAGAGATGGCTGAGGGGGGATATGATAGAGGTGTTTAAAATCATGATAGGTCTAGAACGGGTAGATGTGAATCGGTTATTTACTCTTTCGGATAATAGAAAGACTAGGGGGCACTCCATGATGTTAGCATGTGGCACATTTAAAACTAATCGAGAAAGTTCTTTTTCACTCAACGCACAATAAAACTCTGGAATTTGTTGCCATAGAATGTGGTTAGTGCAGTTAGTATAGCTGTGTTTAAAAAAGGATTGGATAAATTCTTGGAGGAGAAGTCCATTACCTGCTATTAATTAAGTTGACTTAGAAAATAGCCACTGCTATTACTAGCAACGGTAACATGGAACAGACTTAGTTTTTGGGTACTTGCCAGGTTCTTATGGCCTGGATTGGCCACTGCTGGAAACAGGATGCTGGGCTTGATGAACCCTTGGTCTGACCCAGTATGGCATGTTCTTATGTTCTTATGT
This sequence comes from Rhinatrema bivittatum, assembly GCF_901001135.1. Lineage (NCBI taxonomy): Eukaryota > Metazoa > Chordata > Amphibia > Gymnophiona > Rhinatrematidae > Rhinatrema > Rhinatrema bivittatum. Next base: position 62,176 of record NW_021821323.1, on the reverse strand, counting down.
TGTTCATCACCTGGTCCTTTTTAGTGTTAGTTGATCCATAAATGCCAATAAATGTAAATGCCTAAGCCCCACTGGTTCCTGGAACTCAAGGGTCCAACCTGCAGGAAATGGGGCTGGTACAGGTGAAGCCCCAGCTCTATCCCAGCCCAGAGCACATCCACCAGCTATCGGCATGGACTTAGTAGGTTCGCCTACAAGGCTGTGCCAACCATGCTACAGCACAAGAGTCTACTTCTATTACATGACATAATCCATACTGCTATTAAAACAGAAAAAATGGGCAGTGTATTATTTACATGACATTTAAAATCAACAAAACACTTTGGATGTCTTACTTTGACTATTTAGTCATGAAAAATGGGTGGTTGAAAGTATTGTGCTGGGACTTTTGTTGAGGTTGTTATGTTGGCTTGGAGGGGGATATTGTTTTAATTGTGGAAGGTGAGATAGTAGTTGGAGATTGTGTGGGAGTTTTAGTGAGGTTGCTGGCAGGTTTAGTGGGTGTTATTTTAACAGTGGAAGGTGGGATGGTAGTTGGAAGTGGAGCTGGTTCTTTGAACAATTAATTTAACTTTTTAATTTTATTAGGTAGGATTGCTATTTTTATATTGTCATTAGTTGTCAAGCAACTTGATTTATTTATGAATATGTTGAGTTATGTGTCTTTGGTCTCGATGTACAGAAGTAGAAATGATGTAATATTATGTTTGCTGAGATTGTAACTTACCTAGAGTGCTACTGCATGAGGCAGGATCGAAATCAAATAAATAAATAAATAAATAAATAAATAAACAATTAAATACTTAAAACTTTTATTGGAAAAGAAAGGAAGCCATAGATTTTGGAGACTTCACAGTGCATTCCACAAGTTTGAAAGCCATTTTTTGTTTTACATTATTGTATAATAATATGCAGCTCCAATGACTGATGGAGCAGCATTAGCAGGGGCAGGCAAAGTCCACTGTATTTTACTTTGCTGCAATCTGCAGGGGTCTGGAGTAGTCTCTCATCTGGAAGAAACCTGCTATATTCACCAGCAGAATAAAGAGCCTTCAACCAGCTAAAATGGGCATTTATATCATCCCTTGCCCCATGCAGTTATTCATAGTAGAAATGGATGCCTTAGATATGACCATACGTTTCATGTCATTCCAATGGCAGGGGACCAGAGGCCCCACTAAGGACTTCACTCTTGCATTCACCATGCCAGAAAGCTCTCATAGAGCCCATTGTATGATCTTTGATTGATAACTCCTAACCATCAAAGCTGCTTTTGAGAATTGGAAACACTACTCAAAACAGTAGCCCATCCGGTACAAGTGTTCATAGATTATAGAACCTATAAAACCTCCCTTCATCCAAGGACCTCAGCCTCCAGGGGTTATTATTTGGTGTTATTCTTTACTTGTTTCAATTTCCAGAATGCAAACTGCCCTGGAATCCAGAATAGGAAACCTGAAGAAGAACACTATACCAGATCCCTGGAACAAGAAATCCCAAACCCTACATCTTGGACCCACATAGAGAAGTAAGGGTTGCCCTTTTGTCATACTTATTATCTCTGACCCTCCAATCCTTGATTCAAGCCATGAGAACATGAAATCTGATGGTACAGGTGGAGTTGGGAGAATTTAAGCCATCCAACAATATATTTAGCCTTTGGGTGAGCACTAGAGTTTGCTCCACAGTCAGAATCATTTGTATGTACCACGTGAAACTACTTGACTGGAACCACTCTGGATTTTCCATGACTCCATTTTAGCAGGGCACTTTGGAAATGTCAAACATTCTGTCTACTAACCAAACATTTTTATTAAACCAGCATAAGGATCAACAATGCAAGTACTTCTGGTTCCATGAAACTTGCACTCAAAACAAACTACCATGAGTAAAGTCCATGGGACTCTTTTAATTGGCAGAGACCACTTCTTAATCTTGGATCACTGTAAGCCTTGCACAGTCAGGTGAAAGCATGGTTATTTTAGTGATGATAGACCTAGCGCCGCAAACTATATCACAAATATTTTGAGCAATACACAATTATCTAACAAATCAATCCAGTAATATTCAAGCTGAATTTACCTTCATCTCTTCATGTGCAACCAATATTTCACATTCCATTACTAAAGCCATTCACAGGCAACCCATTTCCAGCCCACAAACTAGTTTCACTACCTCCAATTCAGTTCAAAGAGCATGAGGAATATCCTAGACTCAAGGTTGATTAGGGAAAGACTGAATTACTTAATTGATTGGGAAGGCTATGAACCATAAAAAAAGTTCATGGAAGCCTGTGGCTGGCTTTTGCCCTTGCCTCATCCACCTACTTGGCCACCTTGAGGACATCAGATATGATCACCCATAGATCCTGCTCTTTTTTCATGCACAGAATTTCACCCATATACTGTACCACTCCCTTGGCTTTTTGCATCCCAAATACATGAGCCTGCATTTTTTTAGTATTAAATATGAGCTGATTGACTCTAGACCATTACTCAGGCTTCATTAGATCCTTCCTCATCAATTCCACACCTTACTAGATGTCTTCTCTGTTGCAGATTTTAGTATCATCAGCAAAAAGAATAACCTTGCCCAATAGTCCTTCTGCAATATCACTTACAAAAAATGTAGAAAAAGAACCAGTCCAAGAACTGATCTCTGTGGCACAGGGTAATCCCTATCTTCTTATCGTTAACTTCATTTACCACTACCCTTTGTGGACTCCCACTCAATCAGCTTCTAACCCAGTCAGTCACCTTAAGATTTAAACCAAGGGTGCTTAGATTATTTATAAGTCACCTTTACAGTGTCATATCAAAGCCTTACTGAAATCCAAGCACACTACATCTTACACTCTCCCCATTCCAACATTCTGTTGATGCAATCAAAGAAATGGATCAGATTTGTCTGTCAAGACCTACCTCTTGTAATGCTTTGCTGCTTCAGATCTAGTAATCTGTTGGATTCCAGAAACTGTATAATCCTCTGTTTTAGCAGTGTTTCCATTGATTTACTCACCACAGAGATCAGACTAATCAGCCTGTAATTCCCAATAGGGATGTGCATGCAATTGAAAAGAACAGGTAAAATGTGATGAATGAGACCATTTTTTGTTTCAATCATGGACCCCTGAAATTAATGGCCCACACATTTAATGCAGGTTTGGGCATAGTGACCTTGGTCTCCACATTATAATCACAAGCTTGAGTGCCTTTGGTATTCTTTTTTTTTTTTTCTGTTCAGAAACAAAGGTGGGAGATAGTATACCCACTGCATTAACTCTGGTGCATTGACTCAGATATTCTCATTTCTTTCTGTATGGCTTCTTCAGGTGCATATCAATTTTTATGCATAGATTGATAAATCATCTGTTCCTTATGAAGTCTACTTGGGCTAATTCAGCTTCAATTTTATTCCCCAACCCCATGCATATTGATGCCAATGTGTAGACTCATTTCAGGCAGTGTCAATAATCATCTGGTAGAGCCAAGCTGCCCTCATAATCACTGACTCTGTTCCCTGCTTTAGTTGCTGTAGCACCATCTCTCAAGCCTAGAGTGGGCTATCCAGAGGAATATTTTCAAATAGCCAGCATTTTCTATAATGTATGCATGTACTTTGACCATGTATACTTGCAGCTAATTTTCAAAGGGAAACCAACAGTGTTCTTTCCCTTTTAAGATTGTCAGCCAGAAAGGGCTCATGCTAAAAGCACCCACCTGCTTTCTTCCTGCTATTTATATGAATGGTGGAGGAGAGATAAAGTAGAACATATACTTTTGGAAATGAAATGTATGCATCCGTTTTACTCCCCTGACCTAAACTCATCCAATTGGAGTGCTTATTTGTAATCCAGTTAAAAGTGCATGTACTATGAAACTTGTGCATCATACTTTTAGCCAGAGTACTTAAAACCAGTTTTCAGACAGGACAATAGATAGACCCGAGTTAATCACTGTTTAGCCAGGTAAATGTCTTTGCAACTTTCCCTCCACATTTTTGGGAGAAAGATTGCATGAAGGCATTCTAGTTAGACAATTACGGTCTATCTTGTTCTAGGAGGGAGGAAGCTCAGTTTAGGCATCCCTAGTAAGAAGCCTCAACAGCAGCCTCACCTCTTCTGCTTCACTGGGAAATTCTTGCAGGTGCAAAGTAAACAGGGTCTAAAACCTCGAAAGTATCTGAGTCTAGCACTAGTGATAACACTCCAGGAGTAGCAGCATGAGGTCCCAGGCCACTGACACAGAAGATGGTATTTTCTGCCTGCAGATGGGTCATTTGGTGCTGTAAGTTCTGATTTTCCAGGGTATGTTGTCTTTCCAGGGGTTCGATCAGTTGGAAGATGGCGGGGGAAGCAGCACTCCATACTCCTTTTGTGGAGTTCCCTGCACAGCAGAAAGACATGGGGTATTGGGGGAGAAGTGGAGCACCCAGCAAAAGTGTCAGGCACCCTTTGAGAAGTATTCATGGGTTCCAGTCTGTTTGAAATTGATTTTATACTGAGTTCTGAGATGAGATAAAAATTCCTTTTACTTTTTTTTTTTTTTTTTTTTTAATCTGGTCCTAAGGTTCGTGAATTCCCAAAGGGCAGCAAGTCAAGCAGGTCAGATACAGGTCTAGGAATTTACTTCAGGTTAGATGGGGGTAACAGATACAAGCAGGCCAGCATTAATCTTGGTAACAGATTACCAGCATTTTTGAGAGTGCACAGGCAAATCGGCTTTCTCTAAGTACAGGGTAGTTACCAGTCAGAAGAAGCAGGATCAAGCCAGAATCCAACTAAAATACCAACGTCCCATGGCAATAATGTTGAGCAGCTTTCTAGTTGCCAGGAATGTATTTGTGTACCCCGCAACCCTTTTCCACTGATCCTCCAACCAATCCTGCTCTTTTTTTTTTTTTTAGGGGGGGTGGGGAGTTAGAAAGCTATCATTGAGTTCAATGTCTCAGGGGCTTTGGTCTTTTCCTGTGTTCTCAAGTTAGTCCACCAATCAGAGCAAATGTCCTAGGCCCCACACTGCCCTCAGTTCAAACCCTGCAGTGATCAGAACTCACAAAAGCAGAAGAAAGTAAAAGATGCCTCTGGGCTTCTTTTGGTATTGAAAACCTTCTTCAGTGAAATTAGAGGATAGGACCTGGTCACAGCAGTAGTAGCTTGGACTGATCATTAGGAAGGGCTTCTTCAATGATGGGAGAAATATGAGTTAGAAAGGCTCTATTGATTTATCCGCTGAGAACTGGTTTGAAGCTAGCTGGATAACCAGTGGTTTTCCTTATTTTAACAAAGTGATAAACTTAGCCTGCTTCCATTCCTTTGGCACTCATGCATATTGATGGATATCTGTGACAACAATACCAAGTCAAGCACATCCTCTGATCCCAAGTTCTTCCAAATACGGGGGTAAATCCATGTAAGCAGTTTTTTTTTTCATGGTTGTAAGTACCCTTACCCTATTTTCTCTACTATGTATACAACAGAAAAATCTGATTTCAAAGGACTAGTCCACAAATTTGTGAAAATATTCCCTGGCCATCTCTATTTGCTGCTTCTTGTCCCGTGGCATTTTTAATAACAAATGAATTTGGGAATCTATAGAATTTGCAGTGACTCCTGCAGGGTGCTTTTTTGCTGTTTGGATACCCACAAACACCCCACACATATACACAACATGCAACCACCTCCAACTGTGCCCACTCATTCTAGTAATAGTTCTTGGTCAGGAATTACACACCATGGTTCCTTCTGAAGTTCAGCTAATGTTATCTGTAAGTCTGGTCACAAAATGTTCCCACTGAATAATGGCTAAGACTTCCTTTTCCCTAAGGCAGGGGTGGCCAACTCCAGTCCTTGAGAGCTACAAACAAGCCAGGTTTTCAGGAACCACAATGAACATGCATGAGATACATTTATATGCACTGCCTTCATGCAAATCTATCTCATGCATATTCATTGTGGATAGCTTGAAAACCTGGTCTGTTTGCAGCTTTTGAGGACTGGCATTGGCCATCCCTGCCCTAAGAGCTGTGAACACTGTATGCACAACATCTCCAATCCCATTCCACTCAAAGAGCTGAAGACCTGACCTGGAGATCAAAATCAGGTTCTCTGTATGGTAATGGACAGCACAATCACTGAGTCACCAGGCTAAGCCTGCCCCCCACTACTCCCACACACCCACACCAGTAATGATTGTTAAAGTCATAGGCAGTTGGATGGAAAAAATCAAGACCATTCATTTTTGCCATGCATTGTTCAAAGGGTCAATAACAGCTGTTCTATTTTTTTATAAAAGCTACTGTTTGGCTTCTTTGTTCAGTTTGCACTCCACATGCCTTATTTTGATTGAAATGAATGCAGAGTATGTATTTATTTTTATATTTTACAGTTAACCATTATACTTATACCAGCACCAATCTGCATGCATTTTCTCTCAGTCAACAATGATGGTTCTCCCTTTCCATGAGAATATAAATTGTAGACTAAAGGTCAGATTTAAAGATCAGACAAAATTAGGGTAATAACTGTAGAACTGCACAGTTTTAAATAGCATGTCTTTTATGCAAAGAGTCTGATTTTAAAAAGCATTTACACGCTTAAAACTGGGGTTTACATGTTTAAATGCAATTTACTCACGTAAGTAGGCTTTTGAAAATTGTTACAATATATGCCATTGAATTGTCCATAGGATTTACTTGTGTAAGTGCACTTTATTGGAGTAAATGGCTTTTGAAAATTGCTATGATAGTATGTTACACTTACATGAATAATTCATTTGAAAATGACCTCCAAAGCTTTGGTGAGGCCTCACCTAGAGTACTGTGTTCAGTTCTGGAGACAGTAACTCAAAAAGCATAGAGACAAGATGGAGACAGTTCAGAGAAGGGCAACCAAAATGGTGTGGGGTCTATATTGAAAGTCTTATAAGGAGAGGCTGAAGGATCTAAATATGTATACTCTAGAAGAGAGGAGGTGCAGGGAAGATATGGTACAGAACTTTCAGAAAACCTAAAAGGTTTTAATGATGCACAAACTTCAAACCTTTTCCAGTGGAACGCAAGTTCATGAAATGAAACTCCAGGTGGGATGTCTCAAAACCAACATCGGGAAATACTTCTTCATGGAGAAGGTAGTGGTTGCCTGGAATGCCCTTCTGGAAGAGGTGGTGAGTCAAACTGTAAATAAATTCAAAAGGGCAAGGGGATAAACTCCTAAGGACTAGGGGTTGAAATGAAGGAAAGGGTGTAGGGGGGTAACTTGCACAGAGCAACATTTACTACTCTTAGCAGAAGGTACGGGGGTTGCTACCCTTAACCAGCTAGCTTTGATGCTTGTGACACAACTGTATTGCTCTGTGCTTCAAAGTAGGGGGAAAGGAGGGAACTGGATTCAAATAACAGCCAACACTGGGCCCCAACTTTTATGTAGACGTTAGAGATAAAGCTGAGGATTCAGATAAGTGACAATGCTGGGCCCAGACTTTTATGGTCCAGGGTACTGATATCCAGACATTAGGGATAAAACGCAGGACTGCTTCTACAGCCAAATTCAAAAGCAAAGCATGTTCAAGCAGCATTGTCTAATTATCATGAAGGCTCCTAACCCTGTATAAACACTGCTAAATAATAATTTTGTAATGGGTTTGACAGTTTGCTTGGTTTGGGATTGTAATGAATTATTGCAAATCTTAGCATAAGGCTTAGGGGTAACCTGGCACAGAGCGGTAGTTACTATCAATACAATGCATGGAGTAACCTGCACAGAGTGGCAATTACTACCCTCAACAGAAAAATGGGGGTAACCTGCACGGAGCGGGCACTTACTACCATGGGAAGTTTGCTGGGCAGATTGGATGGACCGTTTGGTCTTTTTCTACCATCATTACTATGTTACTTTAATTTCTTGCAGTTCTGGAAGGGATAAAACTGCACAGAAAAAAAAAAATGTATGCAGAGAAAAAAAACATTTGTAAAAAGTATTGTGGAAGTTTTGTTGGATTCCTGAATTTAGCCCTTCAAAGCAAAGTCTTTCAGTGCTTTTTGCACTTGCTTTTGCTTCAAAGTGTTTTTTGATCCATGTTTCCTTTGCAAAGGTAGCATGAAATTTGCTTCTGTCTTCTTGTTCTCCCAGCCATTGGGAAACAGTGACATCTAGTGACTGATTAAAGGCCAAACATGTGCTGAGTTCTAGAGAGAGCTGTGGTTCTTGCTTCCCAGCTAGAGAACAACTGCTGCTGCTATGACTGGATGAGAAACAGGAGCCGTGGACCGAAAATGGGGAAAAATCCCGAGCAGCTAAAAATAAAAGACCATTTTCTCTCTGTCTCAGATCCACATTGCTCTGAACAAGCATTAGCAGGAATGTAGCAGGCTCAAAACGGGCAGTAGAAGGAGGCAGCCTGGGGGGGGGGGGAGGGAACCAGAAGAATCTCTGATCTGTAACAATATAGTCATGAAAATTGGCTTTGTCTGGGACAATTTAAAGTCAGTTTCCTGCAAGTCATATCTTAACCAGAGTAAAGCACGAGAAGCAAATTATATCTCCAATGTAGCTTGAATCCTCTTTCTAAAGTGTCTTCTCAGCAGTCAAACATATCTCTGTGGGAGCCCTAGAGAGAAATTATACCCCAGCAGCAATTTACTATTGGAATGTGCATATGCTTCAATGGATCCCCAAGGTAGTATAGGTAGGTTGCTAGATGTGAACATTAATTGACCAAAAAAAACCCCTTGGTATACTAGTTTTGCTTGAAAACAGGACTTTTCTTTAGCAAATGATCACTATTCTAGAATATAAAAGTACATGTGTGCATGCAATTCACAAACACACACACACACATATACATATATATATATATATATATATATATATATATATATATACACTTTCTGAGTAACATCTTCTCAAGGTTTTGTCATCCTGTCTGACACAGTAAGTGAGTTTCTCCAGGCAAGTGGCATTACACTTGTTTATTTGCACAGCATATCAAAGTGTCTATGTACAAGGGTGATGGCAGTGGGGGGGGGGCGGTCCCATTTAGCAGAGTTGTAAAAATATTGAATTGGACCCATGATGGCAGCAAACCCAAAATTACTGCAAGCACGTACTCTGTATACTATGTTCAGGGAATCAATGGCTTACATATAATTTTTTAGATAAAGACATGGCTATTTGAGCTTTAAGCTTAAATATATAAAAGTATATCATGAAATTTTAAGAGTGCTTTGCATCATGTTAATCAGCTCTATGACCGGTGATTAAAACTGGAATTATGTTGTGCTCTGTTAATTGTATTATAGGTAGGGATCTATTGAGGGTTGCTTTTAGATTGTTATTTGGATGGGGGTGGTTTTAACTAGATGAGATGGTATTAAGGTCTTGCACCACTGTTGCTTCTGTTCTGTAGTGTCTTTCACTGTAGTTATTTTGGTTGCTTCTGTTCTATAGTGTCTTTATCTGTAGTTATTTTGGAGAGGAATGTTTTTGTATCGTGTTACCTTTCATACATGGTTAATTTGTCTATTAGTTTTATTTAGATTATGCTCTTCCCGGTGCATAAGGTTTGCTGGATATTTCTGATCTATTTTGTATTCCACTTTGAGGTAAAACGTTTTTTTTCAGATAGGTGGAATATAAATGAAGACATCAAATCAAGTTGTAGTTTTTTAAATAAATAGGATCATACAGTTTGGGAATACTTTTCAAAAGGATTTATGCATGCAAAATTAGCATATATCAAGCAATTTTCTAAAGCTCATTTGTGTGCTTAAAGTGCACTTATGTGCATAAATTCTATTGACAATTCAATAGCATATATCGTAGCAATTTCAAAAGTGCATTTATGCATGTAAAACCCAATTTTAAGCGCATAAATCCTTTTGAAAATTACCCACTAAATGTACAGTCAATAATTCTTGCTCGTGCTGAACAGATATTTCTTCTTATCCTATTGCTTCCTTTCCTTTTAAACAGGAGCATTTAGGGATGTGCAGAGGCAAATATATTGTTTCATGTTGTGTATTTCTTTTGTAGGTCACAGTTCTTCATTTGGCTCATTTGAAATGAAAACAAAAATTATTTATTCATTGTATATGTCCATTCATTTCCCATTAAAGTGAGGGAAGGAATGCACTCTATTTTGAGCTCACAGATTGGGATTTTCTGATAATTTCCAATGACACTTGAGGGTAGACTTAATCATGAAGCTGAAGGCACTCTAAAGACTATGTCAAAATGGCACCAAAAGTGGCATGAATAGCCCTAGATCCTCAATGAGGCAAAACACTACCAGCGGTGGCAGGACTTTTCCAAGGCATTGTAAGAGGAGCAAAGCAGCAGTAAGAGAGGCCAGAAAACTGCAAGCCTCCAAAAGTGGACAAAACACCCCAGAACAACCAAGAAAAAAGCAGGGTGGGAGAACTAGGCCAGGATCTTAGAGAGGTATAGGAAAACAGTTAATGTATAGAACCAGAAAATAAGTGGGGTGAGAGGAAAAACTTGTATTTTTTTCTTTTTTTAGATTTTTTTTTTTTCGGGACAAAACTGCCCAGTTTATTTATTTATTTATTTATTTATTTTTAATTTTTATATACCGGAATTCCTGTATACAATACAAATCAGACCGGTTTACATGGAACGAAAAGATAGCCCTGGTCTGGGAAGACAGATCGGGTTTTTTTTTACAAAGAAACTTAGTTTAACTAAGAAAGAATTAGGGAGGGAGAACTTGGCACCAGTCCCCACCCTCGCACCTAAAATATAGCATCAGGGACATGATTGGCAGAAAACCACACAGATTAGCAGCAAAACACACAAAGTATAGTGTCTTTGAATAGCAGCCAGGCAGAGTAGAAGCAAAACTCTCAAGATGTAGCATCAGGTACATGTCAGCTAGACAGAGTAGCAGGAAGTCCCCCAAAGTGTAGCATCAGAGGCATGTCAGAAACATAGAAATATAAACATATGATGGCAGAAAAAGACCATAATGGCTTATCTAGTCTGCCCATCTGCCCAACTAATTTAGCTTTAGAATTCCCACCACTCCCTCATAGAGATCCCTTGTGTTAATCCCATGCTTTCTTGAATTCAGATATTATTTTTGACCCTACTTCCTCCACTGGGATGTTGTTTCATGTATTTACTACTTTGTAAAGAAATATTTCCTAAGATTGCTCCTAAGTCTACCCCCTCTCACCATCATCCCATGAACCCTCATTCTAGAGACTCCTTTCCATTGAAAGAGGCTCACCTCCAGTGCATGGAAACATTGGAGGTATTTCAATGCCTCTATCCTATCTCCCCTATCTCACCTTTCCTCTGGGGTATACATGTTTTAATCTTTAAGTCTGTTTCCATGTGCATTAGAAAGAAGGTCACTGATTATTTCAATAGCCATGCTCTAGACCAACTCCAATCGGTTTATATACTTTTGAAAGTATGGTCTCCAGAACTGAATACAGTATTCCAAATGAGGTCTCACCAGGGAGCTACATAGGGGCAATATCACCTATATTTTCCTGCTAACCATTCCTCTCCCTATACATACAGCCAAGCATCTTTCTGGCTTTTGCTGTAGCTTTATCCTCATATTTGGACAACTTAAGATCATCAGATGCAATCACCCCCACACTCCACTCTTCTTTCCTGCTTAGAAGAATTTCACCTGTTATGGGACCGGGCTGTGCCCCGGTCCCTCCACTCACCTCGGGACCGGCCCGGCCCGTGCGACGCTCTCTTCGGCCCCCCCGGGCCTGTCCTGCTGCCTGCCGCGGCGCCTCCACCGTGAGGGAGACGCCGCCGACTCCCGTCTCTGGCCCTGCCTCCCAGGCGCGTGCACACGGGGACTCCCCTCTTAAAGGGGCCAGCGCGGGAAACCGAGGACTGCCCTGCAGATGACGTCAGACGCTGCAGGGCAGTCCTCCTGGGGGGGCTCCGGCTTCCAGGGTGAATCTCCAAAAGTCCCAGTGGCTTGACTCCTACGGGCTCCTCCCGGGGGAGTACCAGTCTCCAAGGAGAAGACTCTTCAGTCATCAGGGCCCAATGTCGTCCGTCCTCCCTCCTGCTGCCGAGTCCTTGGTCGCATAGGACTCCGCCCGACTCCTGTGCCAAAGCCTTTTCCGAGTCCTCCGAGCCGCCTCCCAGTTGGGACGCTCACCGTGGTCCTCCACAGCGCTCCATCCCCTGTCCCAACTGGCCCGTGTCCACAACCGTAACTCCCATTGCTGTACATCTTCTATTGATTTTTGCATCCTAAATTCTTAACTCTATATTTTTTAGCATTAAATCTTAGCTACTAGAAACTAGACCATTTTGTGAGATTCATTAGATCCCTCCTCATATTTTCCACACCTTACTATCTATCTACACTGTTGCAGATTTGGTATCATCGGCAAAAAGACAAACTTTTCCTGACAATTCTTCTACAATGCCACTCATGAAAATGTTGAGAAGAACCTGTCCAAGGGCAAATCAATGAGGAACACTGCTAGTAACACCCTCCCTTTCCTCTGTGAATTCCTTTGTTGCCTCTCACTCAACCAGTTTCTAATTCAATCAGCTCCTTTAGGGAACATACTAAGAGCACAGAATTTATTTATAGTCGCCTATGTAGAACTATGTCAAAGGCCTTACTGAAATCCAAGTACTGTACATCTAACACTCTTCCTTGGTCTAAACAATCAAAGAAATTGATCAGATTCTTCTGATAAGATGTACGTCAGGTAAAACCATGCTACCTCATATCATGCAATCCATTGGATTCTAGAAACTACATTCTCCTCTGTTTATCAGTGATTCCAGTAATTTACACACCACAGAGGTCATAATAACCAGCCTTCAGTTCCTATCCTACCGCTTATTTCTACCTTTATGAATAGGAACCACGTCCACCTGTCTCCAGGCTTCTGGAACTACATCAGACTTCACAGTCAGCCAGTGGAGCTGCTAGAATTCTCTAAGTTCTCTTGGTACACTCGGAAGGATTCCATACAGTCTCATCGCCTTATCTATTTGGAGGTCGATATTCAAAAGCCATTGAGATGGATAATATAATAAGTATTCATCTAAATGACTTACCCGGCTATATTTAGCCGGGTAAGCTAAATTGTTACCTGGATAGAATTTAGCTGGATAAGAAGAGGGCTTTCCATGGGCGGGCAAGAGGCGTTCCGAGGAGGAGCAGAGTTAGTAGCATAAGATAAATATAATCAGGCTGCCGTACATGAAAATGGCACCCTACAATGCAGAGGAAGCATTGGATTTAACTAACTCCAGTGCCTCTCAAGTGGACAGTGTCATTTTGCTGAAGAAAGAAGAAGGAAGACCTCTGAGGCCTGGGCATGACCCTGGGCTGAGGACCCGGGGTCGAGACCCAGCTTCTGCGTCGAGCCCTGGCCTCAAGCCTGAGTCCTGCCAAGACCCCGGTGTCAGGAACCAGTCTTAAGACTGGGTGAAACATCATGACTGGGCCCAGGCCCCAGCCTGGACTCAACCTCCAGATTGTGTCTTGGCATCAGGCCTGGTTCCAAGCTGAGGCCCCGGAGTCAGGACCCAGTCTGTGGACCGGGCCAAGGCATTGGGTCTGGCCAAGAGCCTCAGCCTAGGTTGAGGCCCAAGTTTCAGGACCCGGCCTTTGGGTTGGTTCCAGGCATCGGGCCTGAGTCAGGGCCCATCAGGACCCAATCGCCGGACCAGTCCACAATGTCATGCTTTGGGTCTCAGCCTATTCCCTACGCAAGTCCCTGTCTTCAACCATGGGCCTTGGCCCAATGGATCAATTATTTTGTTTTCAAATGAAATATGAATATGTTGCGACCATCAATCTGCGACGGCTTTGCCCTGCCTACCTCACTCTTCTTGTGGCTCCTCCCGCTCACCTCGGACTACTGGCTGCCATGGCATCTGTCTTCTGACCTCTCCGGCATCCCCGGACCGGCTTTGGTGCTGTTTCCCGCCATGCTCCTCCAAGGTACCATAGGGCGTGCGCACCGCCCTCATCTTTATTTCCTCGTTGGCGCGAACCTCAGGGGCGTCCCCCTGAGATGACATCACTCTTCCCGGATATTTAAGCCTACTACTTTTGCTAGCTAATCGAGTCTAGCCTGGAACTCTTATTGCTAATGGGGCACCTGCTCCTTGGGGGCCTATTCTGCTTCTTTCAGGTGCCATCAGGAAACCGGTACTCAGTCACTCCTCGAGAGCCCATGTTCCCTGAGTTGCTGCCTGCATCTACCACCCTTTCTACTTGGAAGACTTCACTAACAGTTTCCTTCTGTGAGTACAACTACCATCTATTTCACAGTACTGCTTCCCTGGAACCAGGAACTCACTCCTCGAGGTCCTGCCCTCTGTTTCAGTGCCAGACCTCTCGTCTAGTGGAATCGCTGTATGAGTACAATACCACTGAGTCTCTCTACTCTAAGGGATCAGGTACTAGGGATGTGAATCGTGTCCTCGATCGTCTTAACGATCGATTTCGGCTGGGAGGGGGAGGGAATCGTATTGTTGCCGTTTGGGGGGGTAAAATATCGTGAAAAATCGTTAAAAATCGAAAAATCGAAAAACCGGCACATTAAAACCCCCTAAAACCCCCCCCCGACCCTTTAAATTAAATCCCCCACCCTCCCGAACCCCCCCCCCCAAATAACTTAAATAACCTGCGGGTCCAGCGGCGGTCCGGAACGGCAGCGGTCCGGAACGGGCTCCTGCTCCTGAATCTTGTCGTCTTCAGCCGACGCCATTTTCCAAAATGGCGCCGAAAAATGGCGGCGGCCATAGACGAAAAAGATTGGACGGCAGGAGGTCCTTCCGGACCCCCGCTGGACTTTTGGCAAGTCTCGTGGGGGTCAGGAGGCCCCCCACAAGCTGGCCAAAAGTTCCTGGAGGTCCAGCGGGGGTCAGGGAGTGATTTCCCGCCGCGAATCGTTTTCGTACGGAAAATGGCGCCGGAACCCTCGCTGAACGACCTCCTGCAGTCGATCTCCTGCCGGCGCCATTTTCCGTACGAAAACGATTCGCGGCGGGAAATCGCTCCCTGACCCCCGCTGGACCTCCAGGAACTTTTGGCCAGCTTGTGGGGGGCCTCCTGATCTTGTCGTCTTCAGCCGGCGCCATTTTCCAAAATGGCGCCGGCTGAAGTCGACAAGATTCAGGAGCAGGAGCCCGTTCTGGACCGCTGCCGTTCCGGACCGCCGCTGGACCCGCAGGTTATTTAAGTTATTGGGGGGGGGGGTTCGGGAGGGTGGGGGATTTAATTTAAAGGGTCGGGGGTGGGTTTTAGGGGGTTTTAGTGTGCCGGCTCACGATTCTAACGATTTATAACGATAAATCGTTAGAATCTGTATTGTATTGTGTTCCATAACGGTTTAAGATGATATTAAAATTATCGGACGATAATTTTAATCGTCCTAAAACGATTCACATCCCTATCAGGTACTCTCTCCTCAAGGGCCTGCTCTCCCTGTCTCTCAGCTTCTCCTATTCTACCTGGGACTCTGTATGTTTCTCACTGTGTACTCATAACTCTCAGTCTCGTTCCACTATAGCACAGCGTCCTGTGGGATACTCGCCCAGCCGGGCTTAACATCTACTACTCACTACTGCCACCACTGGTGGTTTCCAAAACTGTTTAAATCAAGATTCAAATCTGTGTTTGTGTGTCCAGAGTCTAGCCTGACACCGTGGTCCCTCACGGGACTGCCCCCCATGGGCATGGTCAACTGCCACAGTGTCAAAGGATCCACCCAAACATCAATAACCATAACATAATACCAACGAAATATCTTTGGAGTTTCAATCATTTTGATTTCAGAACAAAATGTAAGAACATGCCATACATAAGAACATGATTATACAAAATTAAACAACACTCATGAGGAACCCTATTTTTACTTCATTTGTTTACAAAATTTTGTTTAAATAATGTATTTTGATTTTCAGGGAAATCGTATCAGAAAATAATGTGCTCTTACAGTCATCTGGCTCTTGCCCACAAAGGGCTGCAACCAGTTTTGTGTATCTAGTACTTTAGATTACCTCATTTACTCTCTCCCCATAATTTTTTTTGTTTTTTTTTCAAAATTGCTTCAATCATGCATAGTGTGTCACCAACTCTAAAAACCCTTAATAAAAAGTGCTCAAATTTCCAAATCACTTATAGCCACTTATCTTAAATTGTTTGACACCACAGTGTTCCAATCTCTCAATCTTTCATCCACTCGATTTTTACTTCACTATTTTCCTTTTATGATAAATATTATCCGCCACATGTCACATGCTGTTCAGATCCCGAAAAACAGTTTAAACTATTTTCTTTCTTCTGTCAGTGCTGCTTTCCATTTTATACACACTTGGGAGTTGTTCCATTCCCTTTATCATTTTGGTTGCCCTTCTCTGTACCTTCTCCATCGCAACTATATCTTTTTTGAGATGCGGGGGACCAGAATTGTATCCAAAATAGGAAATTTTGTCTCATTTTCTATTTCATTTCTCTCAAATGCCCATCTCTAATGAAAAGCCTGAGAAGTGATACTGTACATTTGCAAAGCAACTTATGGCTAGGGCAAGATAAAAAGTGGGCAAGTACTGTAGGGGATGAGGATTTGGCAAGAACTTTGAACACAGCTGGAGCAGTGGAAGAAGCACTCTAAGATACCAAGACTGGCTAGGAATGGCAATTGCAGCAGTGGTGCTATATCTTTACAAATGGAATAGTAGGAGCAGAGTGATACTGCGAGTAGCCATAACACCCCCAAAGGTATTTGACAGTTCTTACACAGAGTGAGTGGGCTAGGGGCAGTGGCGGCAGAAGTGGTTTTGGTTAATTATTTTATTTTAGTTTTAATTTTTATTTATACAATTTCAAAGTTTGTACAAGAATAATCTTGAGACAGAAAAAGAAAGAAGGTAAATATGTATACTATAAAGCTAAGATCAAACTACCACAGAAAACCGCAAACTTTCCAACTTTCCCCAAGCCTGCCAAGAGAGATCCAATTACACAATTTCAAGCAATCAAACAAAAGAAAATAACAGCACTTAAAAGTCATGGCAGATTTTATACAATGGGGATCGTGCAATGATTATTAGGGAATCAATCAGAGATAAGATTACTAACTACAACTACTACCACTTTATCGCTAATAAAAAAAAGATAATTGAAAAGGAAAAAAGAATATATAAGAAGCATCCTTATATTTAATATAACATATGCTGGGAAACTTTAGCAGGAATACTCTTGATCTAAGAGGCAAAACCGTTGCCTCTTCCTCTGTGTCTGTCTGGACACATCTGGAAAAACTCTAACCTTTAAATTTAAAAAGGACTCAGAACGATATTTAAAAAACAATCTAAGAACCCAATTGCAATTGAGTTTCAACACAAAGGATACTATCAAATCAATAATTTTTAAAAACTGGAATAGTAGGAGCAGAGCAACATAGTGAGAAGTGTAGCTATAATACTGTTGCGCTGCGGAGGAGGCCTTGAGCATCTGAATGCTCGTAAGCCTTGGCAAACTGTTGTGCTGCGGTGGAAGGGAACGCTAGGGGCGCTCCCCAGCGCGGGACGAGGAATGTGTGCCCTTGCGGCAAGACAAAGCCTTGATGGGAGATGTGACAAAGTCTCCTTTGAATAGTTTCCTGTAAAACTTTGCATGTAAGTAAAAAATATTTTTGATCGGATTGTTTTCAAGATTACATCAAAGATAGACTGGACTTGGTTTGAAAGATCTACCGGTTGGGATTTAAAACAAGGGAAGACTTGCCTGTAAAAATATACTGATTCAATGTATTGGTTATAAGGCATTAAGTGGAAGTTATAAGGTATTGCACCTCATATGTGAACATGTGAAAGCCTTATTTTTATGGATATATAAAGTATGGTTTAGTATGGATGTGAGTATGGTAATGTGGGGGTAAAGCATGTATGTGTAGTATGAGAATGAATGTGTGAGTAGTAAAAGAGTTGGGTGTATGGTATGTGTTTTAA
Source organism: Rhinatrema bivittatum (assembly GCF_901001135.1). NCBI lineage: Eukaryota > Metazoa > Chordata > Amphibia > Gymnophiona > Rhinatrematidae > Rhinatrema > Rhinatrema bivittatum. The sequence goes on along the minus strand of NW_021821323.1, from coordinate 44,193 downwards.
TGTTTCACATAGGCCCATTGTAAATGGTTAATAAAGAAGTTGATTTAAATGGATCTAAATATGGTATAATAGTTATTGGATTACCTCCATTTTTTATGATATAATTTCCTGAGGTTTGGAGGATATGCACAGTGTTTTATATTTGAAGTAAGACAGACTTATGCAGGATACATTAGGTCAGGCCTCAATGATAGTTTTTGGAGAAAAGGAGGCAAATGATCTCAGTGGCATCATGTCCCAGTAGTATTTGACAAACACATCCACTGATTTCCCCTGCCAAACAGTTATTGAGGTAAAAAGACCACCACTGATGCATGTCTCCACTGACTTACCTTGCCTGCTTTGCCCAAAATAGTTATTGAATGTGACAGGCTCCAGTGTTGTTGACGGGAGACATGTCAGGAGGCAGCAGGATGTAACAGATGCCAGTGTTGTTTATGTGGATGAATCAAGAGGAAGTAAGCTGAGTCATACCCCAGTTGGGGACATGTTAGAAGGAAGCAGAGAGTGACAGGCCCCAGTCTTGTCTATGGAGACATATCAGGAGCCAGCAGGATGTAACAGGCTCCAGTGTTGTTGATGGAGAAAGGAGGATGCAAGAGGACTGAAACCCATGTGTTGTTGTTGGGGATGAGTCAGGAAGCAGCAGGATGTGACAAGCTCCATTGTTGTGTATGGGGGCATGTCAGGAGGTAGGAGGATGAGTGAAGCCCCAATGTTATTGATGGGAACATATTAGGAGGAAGTAAGCTGAGTCTGACCTCAGTGTTATCAATGGGGATATGTCAGGAAGAAGGAAGAGGAGTGGTCCCAGTGTTGTTGATGGGACATGTCAGGATGTAGGATGAGGAGTGAAGCCCCAGAGTTTTTCATGGGGGCATGTCAGGAGGAAGTAAGCTGAGTCCAACCCCAGTGTTATTGATGAGGATGTCTTAGGAGGAAGCTAAAATACTGATGCCCAGTATTGTTGATGGGGATGAGTCAAGAGGAAATAAGCTGAGTCAGACCCCAGAGTTGTTGTTAGTGATGTGCTAGGAGGAAGCAGGAGGATTGATGCCAATGTTCCCTCCAAGGAGTGAAAAGGTGCGTGCAAAGATTTTTTCATGTGAGCAACAATTCTTTTAAACCAACAATTTTTGAGCGCCAGTGTTAGCGCTTCATTTCTGAATACAGCACAAAGAAAAATGTATGTGAGCAACCATGTAAAACCTGTGACCAACACTCCAAAATGAAAGAGCAGTTGCTCACGTGCTCAGTATTGTTGATGGGGATGAGTCAGGAGGCAGCAGGATGTGACAGGCCCCAGTGTTGTTGATGGGAATGTGTCAGGAAAGCAGCAGGATGCGACAGACCCCAGTGTTGTTGATGGGAATGTGTCAGGAAAGCAGCAGGATGCGACAGACCCTAATGTTGTTGTTAGGAACATGTTAGGAGGCAGTAGGATGTGACAGGCCTCAGTGTTAGTGATAGGGAGAAGTCAGAAAGCAGCAGGATTGATGAGACCCCAGTGGTGGTAAACAGGACAAGGCAGGCAGAAGATGTCAGTGCATGTTGCCCCCAGTGATGTTTTTGAAGACATGGCAGGAGGAAACAAGATGTGTGTAGCCCAACAGGCAGTGTTGCTTCTTGGGCCTAGGAGGCAGTACCAGCAGTCCGTTTCTTCAAGTATGGTCCAATTGGCAGGGACACAGCAGGATACAGCACTTGTGTGTTGAGGACCTTGGAATAGCTTTTTGGGGCTGGAATGCAGCAGCAGTAGTGTGTTTCTTGAAGTGTGGCATAACTGGCAGTTTTGAGGACACAGCAGAACTCAGCATTGGTGTGTTGAGGCACTAGGAATAGCTTCTCAGGCCTGGAAGACAGCAACAGTGTGTTTCTAGAAGTATGCCCCAACTGGCAGTATTGGGAACACAGCAGACAGATGAAATCAGTCTCTGGATGTTGCTGGATGTAGGCCTAGGCCCCACTGATGGTACTGAAGCATGGCAGGCAGGCAGAGCAGTTACAGAACCTTCAAATTCCTTTCATTCCTCTTGCCACTCTCATGGAAAACCCGGAAACCCAAGCAAAAGCAGATTAATTTTCAGCAACACCAGCTTTACCATCAAGTGTGGTAACAGACTGGATTGATGAGGGCTTACTATGTCCCCAGTCATTGAAAACACTCTTTTGCTGGGCACATTCATTGATGGGCAAGCGAAATAGCACTGAGCCACTCTCATTAGGTCTGGCCAGATGCTGGGCTTGTGGACCTAATATGTCAGCACATCTGTGTCCAAGTCCTTGATGATCTCTGCGAGATAGCCTGTCACCAAGATTTGAGCTGACATCTCCTTTTGCTTGTGTTGGACATGTGTCTTTCTTCCCAGATGGGACAGAAGTGAGGAATGTTTCCATTTTACAGTGGAGGATTGAGTGCTGGGGGTGATGATAGAGTTCTGCTCTGATTTGCACTACTATCTGACCTGACCAATAATGGTGTTTCCTCCTCTGCTACATCCCTCCTCTGCCTCAGCCTTTGCTACTCCAGCTGACAAACCTCCTCTGCCAGCATGCTCTTCCTATGTGTCAGATTGCTGGCCTTCAGTGCAAGTGTCCCTTTCACATGTGGATTATATTATATAGTGAGCTTGTATGTGGGGTTTCTGGTCAGAGATCCTAATCTCTCTGTTACCTGTTTTTCCTAGGACACCAGAGAGTGCAGGACTTCTTCTCTCATTCCATCTTTGGGTTGAAAGCTCCCAACATTTTTTAACAGGATGTTAACTATCAGAATCACATCTCCCAAGGTGGCACTTGTGGCACTCAGCTTCTTTGTGGCATCCTTAAAGGGCTTCAGGATTATCACAAGTTGTCTCGTGATTGACCAATCATGATGCCCTAGGGAGGCCTGCACACCTATTTCCATTTCCTGAGACAGATCATGTAGGGGTGTCTTCTGCTCCCCTAGCCTTTGTAGTATCATGAAGGCAGAATTCCAGCAGGTGCCCACATCTTAAATGAGATGCTTGTGAGGCATCTCTAATTCCTCCTACTTTTCACGGAGAAGGTCCCCCACCTTTACACCTTGAGGGAAGTGCCCAGCTAGTTTCCTATATTTCTCTAGTAAACCATGCAGGTAGACATGCTCTGGGCCCCTGGACCTCAGTTCTAGGGTCTCCTTCATTGCTAAGGTCAGCATAGTACACCCTGATATACCCCATTGGTTACTGCTTTTACCATATTAGAGCAATTGACAGTGACAAAGAAACCCTGCATTTAGACTTCTGGTTCATCCAGCTGCTAGCCCTCCAGAATTTCTCTAATGGCTCCTAAAATATTGGCAGAGGTATGGGCACCATCTACCAGGAGAGTGTGAATGAAAGTCCACCTCCACCCTGTTACTCTATCCCCTGTGGAGATGCTGCCTGCCCCTACCTCAGCCAGGTCTTGGCAATGTGCTTTCAGAGAGAGGAAGAAATGTGAAGCATTTGTGGATGTCCAGTTGTCACTTGAAAATGCACACTGCACCCCTGTGTCTTCCCCAGCAGTGCCAGGATGTAACCAGGCAATGATTTTACAAACTGGAGATGGCCTTTCTGCTGAAGGTGCTCTGGAGGACACTTATAGTTTGGTGCTCACACCTGCAGCAAAAGCCTGAAACCCACGCTCTCCACTACATGCAGGGGCTGATCATCTAAAGCAATCATCTCACCGATGATCCTGGTCAGCACTTTGGATGATACCTGCCTCTTTTCCCATGACAGTGCCACCAAATACCACCCCATTTCCTCCATTGAGGGATGTCACTTCCTAGGTATAGCTTAGGACTGCTGTTCTGGCCTGCCACCTGACTGGTAGAAGGAGCCGAAGGCTTGGAAGCAACTTGAGGAACACGCATCCTCTTTTCAAATATTGTCCTCTGGCTTGCATAAAGGATTCCCTGACTATTGCTACTACCATCCCCAGCTACAAATTGAAGGGGATGCTGCTTCTTCATGTGATGTTGCCTCTCTTAGGCCTTCATGTGATGTTACCTCTCTTAGGCCTCTCTCTTAGGCCTCTCTTTCCAGCTGATTAAGCTTCCAAGTTTACCCTCCTTGCTGAATGTAACTTTGCCTCCTCCTTTCATATGTTTGTTTCTATTTCAGTTTACCCTGTTCGATGTAAACCGATCCGATATGGTTATTACCATGAAGGTCGGTATAGAAAAGTGTTAAATAAATAAATAATACATGTTCCATCCCAGAACTAATTAAATGGCCCAGTTGCTTCCCTTGGCTAATCTCCTTCGCACGAGCAAAGTATGGGTCCTCCTTCATTTGAAAATGCCTCCAGATAACAGATTTCTTTCATGATCCCTTGCTTCTGTCTGCATCCTTGGGGGGGGGGGGGGGGGGGGGAATGATGCTGACACTGAAATGGTGGTGGAGCAGATGGATCCTGAGAAACTGTGGCAGAAAATTCACTCATCCTCTGTTCCTACACTGCCAGTGTGACCTGCTCACCCTCACCATCAGCTTCTGCCTCTCTCTCCTCCATCACTGATGTGGAGGCTAACACAGTTCTCACTAATCCCTCTAATAGAGGGGCTTCAGCTAACACCTCTCTCATCTTTGCTTCAGGATATCCTTTCAAGGGAGATTCTTTTACCTCTGATTCAGAGGAGAAAAATGACAAAATTGTTTTTGCAGCTTTTGCTTTAATAAGCGTTGCTGGTGCTTTAGGTTTTACTACTTGCACTTCTACTTCCAAAGGCACTGGTGATTGTACTCTGCAGCTGCTTCTAGTGCCTGCTCTTTCCCTCTTCTCTGACACAACAAAGTCTGGCTGATGTTGTGCTGGAGGTGGACCCTTGGTCTGGTGCAGGATTGGTACGACCCTCTGGTCGGACCTAGAGAGCATCTGCCAGTAGGAGGCAGAGCACATGAGGAGACAGAGGCTAGCTGGAGCTTCGCCAATAACAGTCCGGGGTTTCCGCAGGTTGAGCCCTTGGGTACCCGGAACGCCTGAACTTAGGTGGGCCTCAGAGGGTATCCCGGAGAGGTAGTGGAGAGCTGTGCCTACCACGAGCAAGGGTGCATGGCTGATGCAGAGAGGATGGACCAGACCTGAACTGGAGACTCCGGAGAACTCAGGGAGATAGCAGTTCAGGAAGGCTCTCTGGATGGAACAGGCAGGGCCTGTGGGTCTGGTCAGATGAAGGCCATGGTCAGAGTCCAAGCAGGTCAGTCTGGTAGTCACAGAAGGCAGAAAGAGAGTGTCCGAGTGAAGCACAAGGGTCAAAGCCAGGGTATCCATCCAGAAGTGATCAGCCAAAGTAGGGGGTCAAATAGAAGGTCAGTCCGAGCATAGTCAAGGCAAGCGAGGGTCAATTCCAGGCGGGGGTCAATGTGGTCAGGCAGGCAGAGGTCAGTTCCAGGCAGTAGTCAACATGGTCAGTAGGCAGACAAAGGTCAGGTCCAGGCAGTAGTCAGTCATAGTCAGGCAAGCAGAGGTCAGTACCAAGAATCAGTCAGAAGAGTACTACCAGGGAACATGGAGCAGGAACAAGACAGACGCTGGAGACACGGAGGACCACGAGGAAATTGGGATATGGAGACACTGGAACAAGGAGACATGAACACAGGATCAGGCACAGGAGCAAGGAACAGGCAAACTAGAAACACCGAGGTGTCGACCCGATTGCCAAGGCAAGTTTCTGGGGACAGAGCCTCACCATATATACTGTGGCCGTGTGATGTCATCTGTGTGCGTCTGACCCGGGTTTCCTGTGCTTGGCTCTTTAAAGGGTGAGACATCAGCCGCACGCCCGCCTAAGGGAGGGGCCAAGGAGATGGAAGATGCGGAGCCCCTATGGGAGCTCCGCTGAGAGGCCTGTGAAGAGGCCGAGGACACCTGCGGAGAGCGTTGGGACGTCGGGAGGTAGCAGCTGCGGCAAGGTCGGAACTGGTGGAGGGCAGTGCGAGGTGAGCAGGCCCGACCACGGCAGCAATGCAGCCGGGACGCACAACAGCTGAGACACAGCTGATGCTGGCATATCCTCCCCAAATTTCAATTTCTTATGGCTTAACATGCCTGCTTTGCCTGATGATGTTTTGGATTTGAAACATCCCTTTTTTATTTTGGTTGGGGAACTCACTGTTATTGCCTTGTAAAAAAAAAAAAAAATCCACTACCAACTGCGGGCATGCAACAGTTTCTAGTACCTTTGCCCTGACATGATGGAATTTTATCAGATGCACTGCTTGATTACTGGGATTTAAATGACGGACAAAAGATGTTTTAATCTTTATTATTTTCAATGGAGTGGATGTGTGTGTGACACTGACTAAAGTGATGACTTTGTGTAAAGCTGAAAAACACACAGAGAGAATGAAATACAGTACTATTTTAGTGTTTTGCTCTTCAGACTAGTGCACTGCATGTATGCACAGGCACAAAGTACAGAATGATGAATAATGCTCTAATATGTGTGTGGTGTGAGTAGTACAACCATGCACTAGTACTTCAGTAACAAAATTAATCCACAAAGTGACTGGCTGTAACTGTAACTGATGACTGGCACTGCCTGATTTCTTTGTGGATGTACTGAATCTGGTGCACAGACCCAGACAGAGAGAGTTAAAAAAGCCTCACTCTATCTTGGGCACCGTGGCATGGCTAGCTAGCACAGCACTACTGCTGGCTGGCACTGTTGCTATTTCACTCAACCAGCAGCCACAGCCTTTCTCTAGAAGGGGAGAGGGGACTTGAAAACACAAGCCTTCCTCTTAGTCAGTGGCAGTGAGATGTTAAATTAAATAAAAATTAAAAGCCTGTGCAGATGAACATGCAGCCAAAAGGATTGGAATTGAATGTTCTGAATTTGAACAAGAGTTCACTGTTGATTCAGAACACTGTGGAGTATGATAAAACATAAAGCTCACCCAACAGCAAAAGCCATGTCTCTTTCTTGAAAGAAAGAATAAAATGCAGTTTCAAAAGGTCTGCACAGACTACAAGTAATATACACAGATCAGTGATTTGTAGATTTAGAAAAATGCTTCATTCCAAACCTTCCCCTTACGTTGTCAGTCTGGTTTCCTTGACAACAAATCCTAGTTATTCTCGGACCTCACACTAGTCATAGGCATTAGGACTGGTTTCTATGGAAACTTCCACATGACCAGCCTGAACCTCAGACCGGCAAGCTCTATTCTTACAATGCAGCCAATGATTTTCTATGGGAAATGTAAATGAATGAAACAAATGACATACGTTTCATTCATGGGAAGCATCCATTCTTTTTTGTGGGCCAATAAATGAAACAAAAGAGGAATATTCATTGTGGATTTAACATTCATTTTAAACAAATGCACATCCCTGCTTCCTATTAAATATAGTCCTGGAGATACTTTTTAATTGGGGGAAAAGAGGCACAGCAGATAATTAAAGCCCAGGTTCTGCACTATCTGCAGTGGTTAGTCATTCAAGGCAATCATTTTCCCCAAAACACCATATCACTACTTCGGATGCAACTGCATATTGGCCTAGGACAGAGATATAGATCACCACCCCATTTCTTCAATGGTGTTTTGTCTTTTCAGACACATGGATAGGGGCTGTTGGCCTGCCACCTGACTGGTGAAAGGGGCCATTGAGTAGGTTGTAGAAAACTCTTCCCATTTTGAATCCCTTTGCTACAGCTTTTGCTTTGAGATATATAGGGATTCCCTCAGGCTAGTACTGCCACCCTCTCCTGATGCCAATGCAATTGGGTGGTGTTTCTGTGCTGCATACCAGCATTTATCAAATACCCCAGTACCTTCCCAGGACTGATGACCTTACTATAGTGAATACACCTTGTAAAACATGAGTCCTTCTTTACTTTAAAGTGCCTGCAGACCAGGGATGTCTTGCATGATAACCTCTATGCATACTTGGAGGCGGTGCTTTAGTTGAGGTTGAGGGTTGACCATGCAGTAAAAGGCCAAGGGCATCACTTATGCTCTCTACCTACACTACCTGTTGTTCTTATAGTTTGCTGTCATCACCATCATTATCATCTACCAGCTCCACCTCCTCACTGGAGGCTAACATAGCTTCTGACTCAAAGAATTCCAGACACAATTTTTCTTCCTCAGAATCAGTTTTTGTAAATACTGCCTCTATTTCCTTAGAAGCAGTAATCATTGAGAAGTACATTGTTTTTGATGTTGAATTTCTACTGACCATGTAGTTGTCCTTGTCCCTGCCCCTGTCTTGCTAATGCCAGTCACGGATGAATCTACAACTTTTTGTTTCTGCTCAAAAGCAAGAGGGAGAGGAATAGATGGTAGTTACATATGTTCTCCCAATTTCAATTTCTTATAGTTGAGCTATCTCTCTGTGGCTACAGCAGTTTCTTTTAAATTTAGGGGCTCTCTTTTATCTCACTGCTACTAATACTGCTTGTATTCCTTATAGGCTGGGCTGGCTCTGCAGGAATACCCTATCCTCTGCACCTGCTAGGTTTTTTGTTTCTGGCGTTCCCTTTTCTCCCTTTTCCTTGCAGTGGCATGATGGATTTCAAAGTAGCTACTGGAAGTTTTGACTGCTGACTGACTCCTTTTGCACACACAAAAATAACTGTTAGAAAGAAAATAAAATGAACAATCTGCCAAGTCTGTATTTCTGATCTTTTTAATCTGTCTGCAAAGAACCAATGCAGTGAACTGTGCAGTCAGACAGATACAGAAATCTGTGTTTACTGGTACTGCTTCTCCAGTCTACTACAATGTGACAAAGAACAGAAAGTAGTGCCTCCGTGTCTCTGTCAGAATGAGTGAGAACACTCTAATTACAGCAGTGAATATAAATAAAAAAGCTTTTGTCAATGGGGGGGGGGGTCAGGAGGGTGGGGGGTTGTAGTTAATTTTAATTTTATCTGGGACACAAATTTAACTCACCATAGTAACGTATTGACAGATCGACAACTTATGGAATTCTCCATACTTCCGTATGAAATGGAATTGACCCCCCACGAATACGTATCACGAATGCAACGAAAACTTTTTGGCTGCACATCCCTAATAGGGGGAGCTTTTATCTGGAGGTGGGAGTTTGGGGATTGGGATAGGCTTAGGGGAGCACTTTTACACACACAGTCAGAGAATACATCAGGGAACATTTTGTGTAATTTAGCATGTTGAAGGGGAAAAGTGAAGTAGATTTGTACAATATACTCTTGGCGTAGCTTGATGAGACTGGAATTTCAGTTGTTAATCTTCTTAAATCTAGCCTGCTAAAACTTAGCAAGTTAGCATTGCAGATCAACACTAGCTGGTTAAATCCTCTCTCAACTCTGTACCCCCTTATACAAATATAATGTAGAACTGACAGCCCATTCATCTTTCCTGTCTGCCCTTCTGATTAAAAAAATAAAGGAGGGATGAAAAGTCTTCCTCCCACCCAAAAGAAACCTTCAAAATCCACCTGAAAGTGTCCCCTGTTGAACCAGAAGGCGTACACAATCCCTCCTCTCCCACTCCTCATAAATGGACTAGAATACGTCTTCTTTTCTGTCCTATCACAGGGTTGGACAGCATTAAATTATTCGCTGGTACAGGGAAATGGATTTTACCTTGTGTTAAGGCAAGTACTGTAATATGGATGAAGAATGGACTCTAGTTTTTAACCAGTGGCAGTGTTTTGTATTCTGAATCTTCATTCATGGCAAGTAGATTATTTGCTCCACAGTGACACTCATCTAGTAACTGACGCTTAGCCTACTGTTTTTCCAACATTTTAGCTTTATAGCCATTTTACATGGTAGAGGTTTAGAAAATCAGACTTCTAGCCACAGTACCTGCCACATGTAGTTATTTGACAGGAGCTCCTCGCAAACTGATTTCTGTTATAGTAAATGCCCAATCTCAGGACTAGCCCAGATCACTGAAAATCAAATGGGAGCCTATCATTCCTTGACAAGCCTCAATTCCCTAGCCTTATCTCCAATCAGACATAACATACTGAAACAGCGCAGAAACCAGGGGGTGTTCAGGCAGCCCAGGCGTGCTTAGAATGGTGGCAGGAAAAACTGCAAAAAAAAAAAAAAGAAACCTAAACCTAAATCCATTATCAAACACATATGCAAATTTACTTAAACTGTTTGGCAGCCAGCTGGCATCATTTCGGTCTATTAACTGTGAAAGACAAGAAAAAGAAGACGCAGAGGTTGTCAGCTAAGCCATCTACTGTAGGTTTTAGCATTAGCATTTGTAATTCTGATTCCTTTTGTAATCACTGCAGTTATCCAGCTGATATCAAACTTCATTGATGTGGATGCAGAAGTGGCAAAATAATATGCTAGAGAGAGAGAAAAGACTGTTTTTTTAGTGCTTTTTGCAATGTGACCTTAGGTATTGATTTATGGCTGTCTGTAGTGCTCCAGTGCAAGAGGGAACTGTGGTAATTAAGTTAGTATCTGCGCTTTCTAAAATAGTGCTGAGTCGCAACAAAGAGAGACCCTTTATTTTTCCACTCTGTGTCCCTGTGAATGCAGATGCAGGCAAAGACCTCTGACCCTTCTCAGCTTTCCTCAGCAGCAGATGTTATTTTTCTCTCTGTGTGCCTTTAGGTGCTGAAGGATGGTGGAGTCATTAATTTTGTGCTCAACTTCTTTTTCAACTAGGATTGGAGCAATTTATATTAAAAGCTGTCTATAACATCTATCCTGCTGCAGGTCACCACAGAAAACATCCTGAAAGAATATGGAAGAATCTCAAACACAAATTAACAGACAAGCAGAGTTAGTCCCTAAATTCAGCGAAGGAAGATGCAGTGACATCTTGTTTTTATTTTGTTATGCTTGTCAGAAAAAGAGGGCCACACAAAGGTTACAGCAATAAACTGAAATATCTTGAGGAAAGCATGTAAATGAGATGCTAATGCATTCAAATTAAGGCAGCTTGTTCAGTGTCCATAAAACTACTAAATATAGCTAATTAAAGATAGGTAAGTTGCAGCATTTTATACTTCACAGACTTATGAGGGAGGCAGTATATTATCATAATTATAAGATGTTTTCCTCAGGGAATGCAGCTAGCATTTCATCTAATTTCTTTCCTACACATTGATCCATTGCAATGAAAATAGTACTGCCATTCATTTACTTTTTAACTCAAGTAAGAGAGTGGATTTTAAAAGGTAAGAAACAAAATTAAATTACAGAATTAGGAGTTTAGCTACAGGGAATATAAAAGTGATCATGAGACAATTGGAAGTGTCATAGCGTTTTCACTGTTGTTTTTATGAGACCAAAGTAATCAAAATCATTAAATGAGTCACGACTGCTAGCAGAAAACAGTAGACGTAACATGTACTACCAGCGCTGGGAAGTGGTGTTGAATTCACAATTTTGCTGTCTGGATCCTGGAAGGACGACAGTACTACCAAGGGCAAATAGCTCAGGGTTTTGATTTACTCAATAAAACTTGTCAGCCAAGTAGAGTCATAAACATATAACTACTAAGCAAAATATTGGTAAAATTCAACAGAAACAGTAAATTTTACCCTGGGCAGTAGCAAGAGTGTATCGTTTGAAAGATCTATGAATTATTCATGTAGCGCTATTAATTATTAATCCCATAAAACACCTCCACACAGTGCCATTAAATATGTCCTTTTGTGCAAGTGGAGTCAAAACTTTTTCACCATATGAGCATCTACACATAAGAACACAAGAATTGTCAAAGAGGGTGGTACCAAAGGTTAATCTAATCCAGCATTTTTTTCTCCAACAGTAGCAAGAAGTGTGTCGCTTAGAGAGAGGATTTAGGAAATGGACCGTATGTAGAGGTGTTCCGCTTTCATACTCTTCCATTTTCTTGCCTGCACAGTTTAGGGATGCACTGAACCTGGGCTGACATCATGTCTTGCAGACATACTATATTACACAGCAGCAAACGGAGGGGGTTATGAGGCAACATAGATGCTTCTGAAATCCAGGTTCTATGACCTTGAAATAAAATGTTGATCCTTTGAATTTTAGTTTTCCCATTCATCAGTTTCTTCCTTCTTTTTGTTCTTATAATCAGGTGCAACATATTTCATAAGTTGGAAATTTGATTTACAGAAGACCTTTGCAAAAGCATAAAATAAATTGGAAAATGCTTCATATGGAAACTAGGTTCATTAACCCCACTGAAAATGAGAAAGAAAACTCCAGTCCTGGGGTGGGTAATTTTATAAATCCCTGCCTAGTGGTAAAGACTGTGAGTGCAATGTTTATATGTTTGCTTTGAAATTCCTTCCTTAATTGGCAGGGTATACACAGAATTACACCTGCTCCAAGCAGGGTGCAACTTGTGCATGATAACTGGCACCCATATGTTTGAAAATACAAAGGTGTATGCATGAGTCACATCACCACCCCAACTCTAGAACATGTAGTCCCTGTTCACTTAAAAGTATATGCAAAACCAGGTTTTGTGTGTACTAATGCATGCACTAGGCGTGAGGCTTTGAAAATCAGGTCCTAAAAGTACAAACATACATGGTTTTCACAAGAAGTAGACATCAAATAAATTTGTGTAACCTGGTTGAAGCGTCTGATTAAGTTGTCCATTTTGATTATCCTGAAGCCTAGAACTGTGTGCAGTTCTTATGGACTGGAATTATCTACTGTTCCTATTGTGTTCAATCTTTATTGAAAGAAAACCCACAGAAAAAAATCTGAAGGGGATGCAAAGTGTCCTTTGGATTTTGAAACAGAGTGGATTGTGTCATACTGTTGGATCTGATGTTATATTTCCTGGACATCTGAAGTAATTTTTCCAGATTTCCTATAAATACCCAGATATTATGGGAGAATTAAACATAATTCCCCACAGGACCAACTGAATTCTGCCTGACTCAAGTTTGGATGTGAATTGTTTGCAGATCTTTAGTAAAAAGTCTATTTTTTAGACATCTTTATCTGAAAACACTTACTGACCCTAAGATTTGTAAAAGAGGGGATGTTTGCTAAAAATTGTAAATAATAACCTCCTGACATACATTCTCTGAATCCTGAAAAAAAAATTTTGTGTCAAATGTAGGTGTCATAAAATTGCACTATTTTATTTATTTATTTATTTAAAAATTTTTATATACTGTCGTTTAGTGATATACCATCACAACAGTTTAAAAATAGGCACATAAATAAATTCGAGATGGATTGTACTTTAACCAGGGGGTGCCGCAGTTGTTCAGATACATGATTCAATATTATAAGCTATATGTAAAGTGTATTAAAATTCCCTTTATGGGCTAACCGTAGATGCGGTATACTGTAATTCTTTAACTTAATACTTAAGTGTGATAAAATAAAAATAAAAACACACATGTAACATTAAAAAGTGTTGTGCAATATGATTACATTGATTTGATTGAACTAAATAACAAGAAAAAGGATCAGCTATATTTATTATTTATTTTATTTATTTATTTAAGGTCTCTTTTATACCGACATCTGTTGACACATCGCATCGGTTTACAAAAAACAAAAACTTTTGGGCGGAGCCCTTACATATAACAGCGGAACAAGATTAACTTTTGGGCGGGGCCCTTACGTATAACCAATAGAGTTCATTAAACAGGGGGGTGAAAACTAGATATAAATATAAATCAATATGAGTAAACCAACTATATACACAGATAGGAGAGTTCAAAGTACAAAAAACAGCAGGCAAATTCTTAGTCTTAAATCGAAGGCATTCATAGTCATAGCTCGAAGAGTATATATTATAGAGGAATTCTCTAATGGGGGAAATTCTAAGTGGTGGGGGGGGATATGGAGTAGGCTTGCTGGAAAAGCCAGGTTTTCAGTTTTTTTTTGAATTTGGGTGTATGTGTCTCTAGGCGTATATCATGGGGTAGGGAGTTCCATAAGGTGGGGCTGGCGAGGGAGAAAGCTCTGCTAATAGTAGAGGAGAGTTTGAAAGTTTTAATGGGTTGGGCACGAAGGGTTCCTTGAAGGGCTGTGCGGGTGGGTCTGTTGGAGGTGCGGGGGAGGAGGGGGGGTTGATCCAGTTGAGGTTGGAGTTTAACAGACTTTTATGAATGATGGAGAGTGCTTTATAAAGAATTCGTGATTTTATTGGGAGCCAATGTAGTTCTATGAGTGTGGGGGTAATATGGTCTCTTTTTCTTGTGTTTGACAGAATCCTAGCGGCGGCGTTTTGCAAAAGTTGTAAAGGCTTGGTATGTATTGCAGGGATGCCGAGGAAGAGAGCGTTACAATAGTCTATTTTAGACAAAATGATAGACTGGAGAACTGTGCGGAAGTCGGAGAAATGAAGCAGGGGTCTGAGTTTTTTTATCGTTTGGAACTTAAAGTAGCATTCCTTTAGGATGGATTTAATGAATGGTTTAAAGGTGAGATGATTGTCAATAAGGACACCTAGGTTGCGAGTGTGCGGGGGGAAAGTGGTAGATGAGTATGCAAAAGGAATGTCTGGGAGCGGATGCCTGTTAGATATGATTAATAGTTCAGTTTTGTTGGGATTTAGAGCTAGCTGCATGTCATTGAGAAGTTGGTTGATAGAGGAGAGACAGGATTCCCAGTTCTGTAGCGCAGTTTGTAGAGAGTCAGAGAATGGGAAAATGAGTTGCACATCGTCAGCATATATGAAATGCTTGATGTGAAGGTTAGTGAGAAGCGTGGTAAGGGGAAGCATGTATATATTAAAGAGGGTAGAAGAGAGAGAGGATCCTTGGGGCACACCTTGAGGGAGACTGATGGGGTCAGATTCATTGTTGTCCACTAAAACAGTAAAGAAGCGATTTTGGAGGTACGATTGAATCCAGGTGAGGGCATTGCCAGTAATCCCGATACTCTTCAAGATATTGAGGAGGACATCGTGATTGACTGTATCAAATGCAGCAGAAATGTCAAGCATTGCAATCAGGTAAGAGGATCCTGAGTCGGTTCCTCTGATGAGGGTATCATGTAGGGAGAGCAGTAGGGTTTCAGTACTTAAATGCTTCCTGAAACCGTGTTGGGTGGATGGGAGAATATTGTTCTGTTCTAGGTGATCAGATAGGCGTGAATTAACTAGTTTTTCCAGGACTTTAGCTAGGAGGGGTAGATTGGAGACGGGTCTGTAATTAGATAGGGTGGCAGGGTCAAGATTGGGTTTTTTGAGTAGCGGTTTCACTACTGCTTGCTTGAGAAAATTAGGGACTGTGCCATGCTCTAAGGAACAGTTAAGAATATTCGATAAAGGTTTGGCGATCACTTTGGGTATAGATAGTAAGAGTTTAGAAGGAATAGTTTCAGAGGGATGTGAAGAGGGTTTCATTTTTTTTAGGATGTTCTCAACTTCCAGGGAGGAAGAGGAATCAAAAGTGGAAAGGGAGACTGGTGAGTTTATAGAGGGGAGACAGATTTTGAAGCTGTTGCGAGAGAATTGTGCTGTGATGGAGGATACCTTGTTTTTAAAAAATTGTGCAAGCTCATTGCACCGATTTTTTGAGGAAATTGCAGGTTGTTGTGTGAGGGAGGGCGAGGTTAGATCGGCAACCATGGAGAAGAGGGCCTTGGGATTGTGTTGCAGACCATGTATTTTTTTGGCGTAATATTCTCGTTTGGTTTGGAGTATGGACTTTCTATATTCATGCATACGTTGGTAGTATATTGTTTTGGTTGCGGGGGATTGGTGCTTACGCCAGGACCTTTCTGCAGCTCTGAGATGGGTTTTAAGATCCCTGAGCTCAGGCGTGTACCAGGGTTTTCGATTTCTACGGTTTGGGTTTACAGTTTTCGTTATTAAAGGGCAGTGTTTATTGGCGATGCTGAGGGTGGAATTAACCCAGGTGGAGAAGGCGTTGTCGGTGGAGGAGAGATCAATATGGTTGCCTATATCCGAGCATGCTTGTGTGATGGTGTCTATATCGCAGGATTTGCGAAAATTGAATGCTATGGGCTGACTGGGCAGTATAGTAGAACTTTGAGGGAGGGTGAGTCTAGTTTGAATCAGGGAGTGATCAGACCAGGGTACGGCCATGCATGATGGGGGGTTGCTTATGTTGAAGTGGGAGTTGATAAAAATCAGATCAAGAGTGTGGCCAGCTTTGTGTGTGGGCGAGTTCACAATTTGTTGGAAACCCATGGCTTCAAGGGAGGACATGAATGCTTCGCATGCTGGGGATTGTGGGATGGTATCTATGTGTAAGTTAAAGTCTCCTAGGAGAATCGTGGGTACGTCGGGGGATAACGAGTTAGCAAATAATTCAATAAGGGGGGATGAATCTTTCTCAAGGAGGCCTGGGGGGGTATAAATGAGACATAGTTGGAGTGATTTTGATTTGAAGAAGCCAATTTCATATTGATTAGGGATGTCATATTTCTGGGCCAAGAGTTGAAAGTCCTTTTTTACAGCCAGGAGTATGCCGCCTCCTCTCTTCTTTTTTCGAGGGATTGAGAAAACATCGTAGCTGTCTAGGGGTAGTTGGTTGATGAGGGGAGTGTCATGCTGTTTGAACCAGGTTTCCGTGACAGCGCATATTTCAGGTTTGGAGTCAATGAGAATGTCATGTAAGAGATGAGTTTTCTTTTGGAGTGATTGTGCGTTGAAAAGAATAATGGTAATGAGAGAGAGACTGATGGCTTGTGTGCGTGTGAGTGTGTGTATTGGGATAAGCCCTCTTTTGTTTTGAGTTGTCTTGTGGTGTGCGGTCTGATGTGTGAAAGCGAGGGGAAAATTAGTGTGGTGTCCTGGCTGGTATGATAATGAATAATTGTCGATTAAAGGAGGCATTGTAGAGCCGTAGAGTAATGCAGGTAAAAATTTGGGTGTGAGTGATAATGCTGAAAATTACAGAGAACCAAATATTGCACATTTAACAGGCAGAAATATGGTTGAATAGGGATAGTATAGAGAAAACAGGGAAAATCACATATTAGAAGACTGGAGATCAAAATAAATTAGGAGCAGCTGACTAGGTTACCAAAGCAGTAAGGGGTAGATTTTAAAAGAAGCGCGATCAGCCTACTTTTGCTTGCGCATCAGACTCAAGCAAAAGTACGCTGGATTTTAGTAGATACGCGCGGAGCCGCGCGTATCCACTAAAATCCTGGATCGGCGCGCGCAAGGCTATCGATTTTGTATAGCCTGCGCGCGCCGAGCCGCGCTGCCTCCCCCCGTTCCCTCCAAGGCTGCGCCGAAATCGGAGCGGCCTCGGAGGGAACTTTCCTTTGCCCTCCCCTCACCTTCCCCTCCCTTCCCCTACCTAACCCACCCACCCGGCCCTATCTACACCCCCCCCTTACCTTTGTCGGGGGATTTACGCCTCCCGGAGGGAGACGTAAATCCCCGCGCGCCAGCGGGCCTGCTGCGCGCCGGGCCGCGACCTGGGGGCGGGTACGGAGGGCGCGGCCACGCCCCCGGGCCGTAGCCACGCCCCATACCCGCCCCCAAAACGCTGCCGACACGCCCCCGGAACGCCGCGCCGACCGGGCCCGCCCCCCGACACGCCCCCCTCCGAGAACCCCGGGACTTACGTGAGTCCCGGGGCTCTGCGCGCGCCGGGAGGCCTATGTAAAATAGGCTTCCCGGCGCGCAGGGCCCTGCTCGCCTAAATCCGCCCGGTTTTGGGCGGATTTAGGCGAGCAGGGCTCTGAAAATCTACCCCTAAGTGTAGCAAGAAGAGGGGATTTCTCTTGGGGGGTATTAGGTGGAGCACATAGCTGAGATACCTAACCTACGTAGGTGGAGGTGAGGAATGGCTGGTACAAATTCCATATTACAGGCAGATTACAATGCTGAGTACACTCAAAAGCAGGGTACAGACAAGGTATGGTACACTTCAGAAACGGCCAGGAGCCTGGAAGTGCGGAGCGTTGCAAACACAGCTGCGTAAACCTAATTTTCAGGCCTTATTCTAGTTCTTAGTTCAGTTATCTAATCACTATGCTATGTCCAAAGCTGTCAAGATGAAACACGGTCTTGGATCAGAGACTAACTAAAAGACTGGTACAGTAATCAGCTATCAATGGAAACTACTTTAGATGAAGGGAACTGACCAATGTTGCAGCTCATGTGTCAGAGTAAGATAGATCCGCTCTTAATTAACCAATTCACAAAATATCTAGAAGTGGGGATGACCTAGCAAAAGGCAATGTATCCATTTTTATTGCGGAGGTCCCAAAAAACAGCATTTGACAGCAGAGACCAGTATTCCTCACATACCCAGAAAAGGAGATGCCTACAGAAACTGCAATCAAATGGTACCTTGGAGAGCCCATTGAGGTCATTGTCACTGAACTGTTAGCATACTGGACACTCAAGACAACAGTCTAGCTAGAACTCACCATGGTCACCTAATATTTCCTTTCTTGCTCATGTTCCTAATGAATATGTTTTCTCAATAGCAAGGAACATTGTGAATCCACATTATTCACGGTTGCACTGGAGTTTCAAATTAGATCTTCCTTGAGATGCAGTTGGCAATATCGAGAGGGGTAGCATCCATTTCACTAGTGTCATCTGGGCCAGTCAGAACACTATATAGGCCTACCTTTTCCTGCAGCACACTGGTGGCAGTTGGCTGATGTAGGAGCAGGCAGCATCTCTAGTGGCGAAGGAGCTGCAGGGTAAAGTTGGTCTATGCTGCACAGCCAGATGATGGATATCAGCTATTCTTCAGTCAATATCTTTGAAGCAATAAGGAAGATGAAGACTGCACTCTCAGGATGGAGGGTTTTTCGGGGTGGATTGGAAGGGTTGGGGTAACGGTTGTGGGTGGGTATGAGTGGGGAAGATGGGGTTTAGGAGAAAGCCAGAAGCTGAAACTCAATGAGACTCTGGGGTACTATCACCTGCAACTTATTGTAATTCTTTTGGGGAATTTGGAGGAATGCATCAGGTTTTATATCTAGCATCATTTTAAGTATTTTGTGGGAGAGTGGAGTGAGTAGAATTGGGCGTACTGTGCCGACAGGTTTTTTGTTTTTTTTTAAATTGACCAGCTATATTTTGAACATTTCACCATTATCCAGCTAAGTTATCCAGCTAACTTTGCTACATCCCAGAAACATAAGAACATAAGAACATAAGAAAATGCCATACTGGGTCAGACCAAGGGTCCATCAAGCCCAGCATCCTGTTTCCAACAGTGGCCAATCCAGGCCATAAGAACCTGGCAAGTACCCAAAAACTAAGTCTATTCCATGAAAGCTCTCAGACTGTCCCTGACTTACAGGTCGATACAGTAAAGTGTGCTCCGTCGGAGCGCACTGTCAGCCTGCTCTGGACGCGTGTTTTCCCTTACCCCTTATTCAGTAAGGGGAGGAAAACACGCGGCCCACCCGCGGCACCTAATAGCGCCCTCAACATGCAAATGCATGTTGATGGCCCTATTAGGTATGCGCGCGGGATCCAGTAAGTAAAATGTGCAGCCAAGCCGCACATTTTACTCTAAGAAATTAGCGCCAGGAAAGTGCACAGAAAAGCAGTAAAAACTGCTTTTCTGTGCACCCTCCCCAAAAGTAAAAAAAAAGTAAAAAAAAAAAATTTGAATTCGGCCCGCGGCTGTCGGGCCGAAAACCGGACGCTCAATTTTGCCGGCGTCCGGTTTCCGAGCCCGTGGCTGTCAGCGGGCTCGAGAACCGACGCCGGCAAAATTGAGCGTCGGCTGTCAAACCCGCTGACAGCCACCGCTCCTGACAAAAAGGAGGCGCTAGGGACGCGCTAGTGTCCCTAGCGCCTCCTTTTCCCCGTTTTTCCCGCGTCACCTCATTTAAATACTGAATCGCCCGCACCGGCGAAGGGCTGGTGCGCGCGCCGGGAGAGCGGGCGTTTGTCTGCTCTCCCGCGGTCTTACAGTATCGACCTGTAACAGCTAAGTTGTTAGCCCCCTAATAACTTACATGTGGGCCGATACAGTAAAAGTCATGGGAGAGCTGGCGAGCGCCCATTCTCCCATGTGCACAGGCCAGTGTCCTGGGCATGCAATTCAGTATCGGCCCGTATGCAAATTAGGGTCCGCGGTAAAAGGAGGAGCTAGGGACACTAGCGCATCCCTAGTGCCTCCTTTTTGACAGAAGTGGCAGCTGTCAGCAGGTTTAATCGCCGATGCTCAATTTTACCAGCATCAGTTGTCGAACCCGCTGACAGCCATGGGTTCAGAAAATGGACGTCGGCAAAATTGAGCATCCGTCTTCCAACCCGCAAGCCACAGGCAGATTTTAAATTTTTTAAATTTAAATTTTATTTTTTATTTTTGGGGCCTCCGACTTAATATCGCTATGATATTAAGTCGGAGGGTGTACAAAAAAGCAGTGTTTCTAGAGATGTGAATCGGAACTGGAATCGGTTCGGATTCCGGTTCCGATTCACATGTGGGGTTTTTTCCATCGGGCCCGATTGCGGTTTTGTTTATCGGCTGCGCCCGAGCCAATACACAAAAAAACCACCCCGACCCTTTAAAACTAATCCCTTTGCTTCCCCCACCCTCCAGACCCCCCAAAAAACATTTTACAGGTACCTGGTGGTCCAGGGGGGGTCCCGGGAGTGATCTCCCGCTCTCGGGCCGTCGGCTGCCACTAATAAAAATGGCGCTGATGGCCTTTGCTCTTACCATGTGACAGGGTATCCGTGCCATTGGCCGGCCCCTGTCACATGGAGGGAGCATTGGATGGCCAACGCCATCTTTAAAAATGGCACGGGCCATCCAGTTCTCCTACCATGTGACAGGGGCCGGCCAATGGCACTGATACCCTGTCACATGGTAAGGGCAAAGGGCCATTGGCGCCATTGTGATTAGTGGAAGCCGATGGCCCTGGAGTGGGAGATCACTCCCGGGAACCCCACTGGACCACCAGGTACCTGTAAAATGTTTTTTTTTTGGGGGGGGGTCGGGAGGGTGGGGGAAGGAAAGGGATTATTTTTGTGTGCCATTTTTCCTGCTCTCCCCCAAAACGATAAGAGAACCCCCACGATCAATATTGTGGGGTTTTCCTATTGTTTCGGGGGAGCCCCCGATTTCTGACGATTTTGAAAATATCGACGATATTTTCAATCGTCCGAAGCCCGATTCACATCCCTAGTGTTTTCTGCTTTATGTAAACTTTCCCGGTGCCAGCTGAAATTAACTCCTGCCTTTGGCAAGCATACATTTCTGGAAGTAAAATGTGTAGCTTCGCTGCACATTTTACTTTCTGTATCGCACGGGAATGACTAATAAGCCCATCAACATGCATTTGCATGTTGCGGGAGCTATTAGTTTCGGGAGGGTTGGCCGTGCATTTTCCATGCACTATTACCCCTTACTGTATAAGGGATAAAAATAGCACATTGAAAACGTGCGGCCAAACAGGGGGCTAACAGTGCGCTCAGTTGTGCGCACTTTACTGCATCGGTCCGATGGATAACGGGAGTAGTCAAATAGGTGGGAATTCAAAAACCCTATGGTTTGTCTGGCTAAGAGCCAACTTAAAACCAACTCCACCACTGTACAGTGATCTATAACTATAATCAATCTCAATAGAACAATAATGTCCTGTCACATTATATCAGATTACAATCACAATTTATATAAACTATTCTTTTTTATTATTTGAGAAAACACCCACTGTGTTCTAGCTATTATATTCCTTTGAATTTAAAACATTATTTAGTCAGATTACAAAACAAATTGTTTTAGGGGTGAGTTGAAAGTTTCATATGTTTAAAATAGTGCCCCTGCCCCATAGTGTGAATATAATCATCAACTTCCAACCACCTCCTTATGTATTTTTTTGAAAATGCTTTTAATGTACTAGAGTCCCAAGAAAATGTTTTAAATGGCATCCATTTTTCAGAATTTTACTATTGGTTTACCTAGGGGAATGAAGAAAAGTGGTCTATATATGGACAACAACCAACAAGGACTGAATTACATAGTCTGGGTAAACAAATAAGCATGGGTGTAGCTTGCTTATTGAGGCAGTTACTACCCTTAACTAATTTAAGATAGTTATTTCACTTAGATGCAGTTCCAACACTTCTCTCTACATTAATGGTGGGGTGGAAGGGAAATAGAACCAAAAGGTTACTAAGAACCAAGAGTAACAGATAAGTATGAGAAAAAAAAAATGCAAAACTTGCTGGGCAGACTGGATGGGTCGTTTGGTCTTCTTCTGCCGTCATTTCTATGTTTCTATGTTTCTTATTTTTATTAGAGTCTTTATATAACACCAACAACCCTGCTACTGATCCTGGATAGATGTAAAAAATCCCAACATGTACATATTTCAAACAAACCGTCCTTCTTCAGGTGTGGAAACGGGTTCATGCTATACTCCGATATTGTTTCTTCAAATTTCAAACAGACACCACGAATGTCAGAGGCAAGTTAGCCAGACAAACTCCTCTGAATGTGGACCTCTGAATGACTTTAACATGTATCGATGCATTTTGCAGTGTTATATTATCAAATTCTAGATTGTTTTAGTGAAAATAGGATATCAGGCCTTGATGGTATAACCAATCCCTTATTTACAACATTGTTCTTATGACATAATCAATTTCAAATTATAGCATCTCGGCTTTTAACTTGATTTCAGGAATCAATTGTGTCTTAAGTCTGAGGAAAACCTATGGCATTGCCACAACTTACTGCATTGGATGGCTAGTCAAAGGAGGCATAAAGCAAATGTGATTTTATCAATAGGTCTGTTCCATGTAACTGTGGTAATAAACAATGAGGTCGATATTCAAAGCCATTTAGATGGATAACTCACAAGTTATCCATCTAACTGGTTAATTTTTAATATTTCCCTTTTTATCTGGCTGAAAGCCAGATAAGTTTTTATGTGGCTATGATTTAGCTTAATTGAACTGGAGTTGGGAATGTGGTAATGTTAGTCTATTTTCTGTTGTGGATGTGGACCCTTAGGCTGAGGTGAAGATGGTGCAAACCACAGGTGGGAGTTCTGCAGGTCCCCAAAGCTAGCTGAAGCAGAGACCCAACTGGAGCTTCACCAATACCTGCCCACGTACCCCTTAGGTTGAGCCCTCAGATACCAGGGCCAGTTTTTCTTAGGTGTGGGCCTCTCTGGAGGTGAAGATCCATTGCGATGAAGTCATTGCAGGCCAGCACAGTGAAGGAGGTGGAGTCAGAACAAGCAGTTGCCTGGGCAGGCAGCAATGAAAAGGGTAATGTTCAGAATGTGGTCAGAGGCAGGCAGCATTCTTGCAGTGTTGTGGTTCAGGCAGTGGTCTGGGCAGGAGAGTTTAGTCAGAAGCAGAAGCAGGCAGTGGTCAAGAGCAGGTGGAGGTCAAGCAGCATTGAGATCCAGTCAGAGGTCAAAGCCAGAAGTCCAATCTGAAGAGACGAGGAATGAAGAGGACGACAGAGATGGAAGGAGGATGAGGAACCACAGGGGTAAGACAAAATGCTGAAGACAGATGAAGGAAAGACTAACCAGGAAGACAAGAACTCAGAAGACAAACCAGACTGCCAAGGAACCAGGAAAAGGACACAGGAGCTCAGGAACAACACACAATGGAAAACAGAAACAAGGAATCAGAAAGCAAGGAACAGGAAGCAGAAACGCAGAGGCAAATCACTTCTCCAAGTGGAGTCAACATATTGTCAAGTGAAGGAGGATCTGCAGGGCTGGCCCTATATAGGCCCAACTGGTGATGTCATCTCTAGGTGCTGCTGGAGATTTCCAACCACGAGTCCTTTAAAGAGAGGACAGTTGCGCGTGCCTAGGGAGGGCCCAGGAGGAAGACGGGATTGGAGCAAGGCAGCATGCAGTGACCTGCTACACATTCCAGCCAGAACTGGCATTGTTAGGTGCTGCCTGTGCAGGAGGAGTGTGGCAGTCATGGCAGTGCTCCCTTGGGGGATGGCCCTGGCATTGGGAACACAGGTAAGGGCGGCAGTTCATCGGCCTGTCCTGTGGACTACTGAACGCTAGGGATGTGCAGAGCAAAAGTTTAAGTTCATATGTCCATAAGTCGAAAGGGGGTCCCATTTGCGGTCAATATGGACATATGGAGAATTCCATAAGTTGAGTCTATGTCCATATGTGCAAATAAAAATTTAAACCCCTCACCCTCCTTAATCCCCCCCCCCCCAAGACTTACCAAAACTCCCTGGTGGTCCAGCGGGGTCAGGACGCCCCCCGGAGCGATCGCGCAGAAAATGTCAAGTTTGGTCATATGATCAGCACTCCAAACATTGCATCATTTCCACATTTTGTCTTTGGCAATTTTTTTTTATAAAGGTTTTTGTGCCTCGCTTTTTCTTTTCCTTCAGTATATCTAAAGGCTACAGGTAGTTTTGTTGATGGTTTGATTCACTTTCCCACTTGCAGCAATTTAAATAGTATTGTGTTCCATATTCAGCCTAGAGAAAAGAATCACGTGACGCCGCGTCGGATTGACGCGGCGTCACGTGATTCCCCGCGCAATCGCTCCGGGACCCTCCGTTCGACCCAAAAGGAACTTTTGGCCAGCTTGGGGGTAAGCTGGCCAAAAGTTCCTTTTGGGTCGAACGAGGGTCCCCCGGAGCGATCGCGTGGGGAATCACGTGACGTCGGCGCCACGTCGGAGTGACGCGGCGTCACGTGATTCCCCGCGGGACCCTCCGTTCGACCCAAAAGGAACTTTTGGCCAACTTGGGGGGGCCTCCTGACACCCCCAAGCTGGCCAAAAGTTCCTTTTGGGTCGAACGGAGGGTCCCGGAGCGATCGCGCGGGGAATCACGTGACGCCGCGTCACTCCGACGTGGCACCGACGTCACGTGATTCCCCGCGCGATCGCTCCGGGGGACCCTCATTCGACCCAAAAGGAACTTTTGGCCAGCTTGGGGGGCCCCAAGCTGGCCAAAAGTTCCTTTTGGGTCGAACGGAGGGTCCCGGAGCGATCGCGAGGGGAATCACGTGATGCCGCGTCACTCCGACGTGGCGCCGACGTCACGTGATTCCTCGCGCGATCGCTCCGGGGGACCCTCGTTCGACCCAAAAGGAACTTTTGGCCAGCTTGGGGGCACCCCCAAGCTGGCCAAAAGTTCCTTTTGGGTCGAACGGAGGGTCCCGGAGCAATCGCGCGAGGAATCACGTGACGCCGCGTCACTCCAACGTGGCGCCGACGTCACGTGCTCCTCGCAAAGGAGTTCAGAAATGGCAGAAATGGTGTCCTGACTCCTCGCTGGACCACCAGGGAGTTGTGGTAAGTCTTTGGGGGGGGGGATTAAGGACGGTGAGGGGTTTAAATTTTTATTTTGGATCAACAATCGCGATTTCCAACGTATTCAACATAGCTATGTTGAATACGTTGGAAATCCGATCGTTTACGTGTTATCACTTTTTTAAGTTAAAAAAAAAAAAAAGTAGCGTTTTACATTTAAGTTCAAAACGAATGCACACCCCTACTGAACGCAACATTCTCCTTCCTTTATCCAAGATGGGGAGTTTGTTATAAGTGGGGATTTATTGCTACCTCACCCCTTTAGGTTGGAAGATGTAATTCCCTTTGTTTTTGTTAAGCCAGCAGTTGTTGCTCTTGATGTATTATGGACAGATATCACTAGTCTTAAAAAATCTGTTTCTGAAAGAATAGACTCATAGACTCAATATTGAATTCTGGGAGTGGGTTATGAGCACAGAATGAGTATTCTTCATTAATCAAGGAGCAAAGTGATAAAATCACTAAACTGGTTGATTAATTTTTCCAAATTACATGAGTTCAACTTGGCTTTGCTGAAAGACATAAAAGTGTTACATTAAGATTGAGTATGGGGAACTGCACTAGAAGGTTGAATTTAAGATTTCTTAATTTTCCCCGTTGCTCCTTAGTTTCTCCTATGGAAATGATGAGGACATTCTATGTAGAATTTCTAAAAGTTTCTTTTATTTTTTTTTTCTTTATTTATGATTTTCAGAAATACAAACAAATCAGACATCTGTAACAGAAAAATCATGAAATGGTACTTATACATTCATAGAATACATGTAATATCCCTTTAACTTCATTTCCTAAAAGTTTCTAAAGAATCTGTTCACTCAAGTTCTAAAATGTATTATTTGTCAAATAAAAATTTGGATAAAATTGAGCTATCTCCTGAGAGTGTTGATCTTACTGGTTATTTAGAACAGTCACAATCAGTAGTAATGGATAAAGACACTTTCTTGGTTACCTTTGTTCAGAAATGAGATATTCAGTGCACAGTGAGATTATTCTTTTGTCTTAGAAATACATGTTTTCCTGGCCAAAAGATTGCAGTGCTCCCTGATATTGTTAGAGAGACACAGCTGGGGCCAGGGGGTGCTGCCTGTCTCTCTTCCACTCCAACCCCCCATCCCCTGCTTCTGGGTCTCATCTGTTTCTTTAAATCTATTTGTCTCCATGCCCCCCCCCCCTCCTTCCCCCATACCAACACTTCCCCAGCCACCCTCCCTGTACTTTAAATTTAGATTAGGCTTCAGCTTGGATCAAGGTAGCAACCTACTGAGATCTGGGCCGGTGCTTCTGCCTTAGCTGGGTTTCTAACAGAGGTGCCTAGCGATGGCTGAAGATGGTGAGTGGGTAAGGGTTGAGGTTAGGGAGAGTGGAGAGGGGAAGAGACTGGCACCAAACTCCTGGCCCATATATTTTTTTATTGAGATTGTGTGCACTTTGTGGAGGAAGCTGCAGGCTCGGCCAGATAGGGCCAAGCCTTTAGAGCTTGGGTGGGAGACAGGAGGTGAACTGGTTAGGGGCCTGTAAGCCTTTTTAAAGCACACTTTGCCAATTAACCAGCTATTTCTTTTGATAACTTTCTACATAACCGGTGACATACAGTCAGCTGGAAAACTTTAATCAGGGACACTGAATGTGACATTTATCCCACTGAATAATCACAGATTACACTTATCTGGCTAACTTTAGCCAGCTAGTTTATCCATTTCCCCCATTTTTGAATATTACCCTCATAATTACCATAAATGACTATGCTGAAATAAAAAATTGAGATCCATTGACTACAACCTATGAAAAACTTCTCAAGATGCCAGTTGCTTAAAGAAAAAAACAATGTGTAATAATCAAACCACAGCAGGTGTGAAGAAATGACAAGGAGTGAGGTTAAGATACAAGATATTTGTATTATAGCTGCTTTTAACTATGTATTGGGATATCTTAAATATATTTAGCAAGTGTGTTTATTTATATTTGAATTTCATTTACTTGTTGATCATGGTTGTATAAATTTAAGAATGCAAAATGGCCTTTGGAACGAACAAGCTAAATAGTGTCATTATGGGATGCTTTATCGGCAAGAAAAAACAACATTATATAAACATTTGAAATATGTTATTTAATATAGAAGGTTGATTCCTATGATTATCTACCTTTCTGCCACAAACAGCTTGTATACTCCATTTTTCATTCTAAGGTACACTGGGAGATTTAGAAAAGAATAATTCTATAATGTACTATAAAATAGTAGTGTCTAGAAATTATTTTTTCAATGCCATTCTCTGACATTTCAAACCTATGCTGGAGTAGTTTATAAAATGTCACAGAACCCAAATATGAAATTATGTTTCCTGTGATGTTACAATCTATGAAATATTTTATATAATATACTTATAAAACATTAGTGGGAACACTGAGAGGAGAGGATCACCTTGCTGGTGGCTGAAAGTAAATACTGCTTGGAGACATTTTTGAAACTTAAAAGTATTGGGGAGAAGTAAAGTATTGGGGCATAATATTTAGTGTGTTCATGTTTTTAGTTTCAAATTGGTAGTCAGAAAGGCAGAAGTTTATATTTCCCAACCATCCCACCCCTCTCCCACCCATCCCTAATGTTATGGTTTTGAGGTGTTGGAGTGGATTCTTGGGTACTATAGTAATGACCACTCCCACGGGGAGGAGCCCCGTGAGGATCCACAGTACTAGGCTAGACTCTAGACACGCAAACACAGAGATTTGTCTGTTATTATACAGCAGAATGTTACCACCAGAGGTGGCAGTAGTGAGGTGATCCAGAGGAAGCAGTCCAGGGGCCCTCGGCAGAGGAGACCCGTCTCACAATGATAGTATAGGGAGTGCAGGATGCAGGTTCCCAGTGCTGACTGTAGATGAGACAGACTGACAATGTTAGATTACTCACTAATGGGCCGATACAGTAAGGAGCGGTAGGAAGAGCTGCGTTAATGCCGGGCGCACCCGCATTTGCCGCACGCACAGTCCGGCTCACCTACCGCTTGAAACTGTATTAAAATGGCATGCAAATGCAAGCCGCGTCCAAGAAGCGTCCGTGAAGCATTAGGCCCGCACAATCCATTTTACTGTATAGAGCACTATACAGTGCCTGTACAGTAACCTGGGTGCGCTGATACCTGTCATTTCAAATGACATTTGAAATGACAGGTACCAGGAAGTGGACGGTTCTCCTACGCTTGGGATTGCCAGTCCTCTCTACCCTCCTCCCGAAGCAACGAAAAGCGAAAAGGAGAAAAGCGAATAAGGCAGTGCATTAGCAAATGCCGTCACACGCCGTGACGCCAAACATAGTGACGTCACGCCTTGAGCGGCCAAATTGCACGCACAGGCTGAATGCACGCAGGAGAAGTGGCCGCAGCTCAGTAAAGGATTCTCCCGGGAGCGATCTTTTTAGAGGGCCCGTGCAGGCATCTATCTTCACCGGCGGGGCCGCTTTCACCGCCGGCTGCCCCCGGGAGGCAGGGGGCAGCCCCCGGGAGGCAGGGGAGCCAAGGTGTGTCTCCGGAGGAGGGCTGCAAGAAAAGTAAGTTACACTTCACATGTCGTTTCACTTTTCTCCTTTTTCGCTTTTTGTTGCTTCGGGAGGAGGGTAGAGAGGACTGGGATGCCCCAGAGACCGGCACCCATGGACGTGGCCAGGGCATGTGAGCGAGGGCTGGGGGAAAGTTTGCCGCCTACCCTTACCCCTGCCTCTAATGCAGGGGAAGGGTATGCGGTAAGTTAGCAGGTTAAATGCGCGGCAAAACTGCAGGTTTAAAAAGCGATAATGGGGCGTGCGTTACTGTATGGGAGGGAATTGCTAATCCGATCGTTTACATCTCATATACATGCCGCGGGCAGAAGGGGTTACCCGTTGATTTAAAGAGGCAGTAAGGATGGGTTAAAAGGGTTCGTGAATCGCGGGTTGGACTAACGCGGCCAAATTGTGAGTAGAAAGCGGGTTAGAAGCAGGGTAACCGCGGCCGCACTTTACTGTATTGACCTGTAAGTTGGTAGCTGTATAGATGGAGATCCCAGCAGGCAGAAATAGTTGAGTACAAGCACCGAAGCAGAGAGTGCAGGCCCTCGAGGAGCAAGTACCTGATCCCTGATAGGCACCTGAAAGAATGCAAAGGGCCCCTGAGGAGCGGGTACCCAGGTTAGAGAATTACCCCGAAGGGCAGAGAAAGCTTCCAGCGGCAGCAAGGAAGCGGCAGAGTAGCTTAGACTGGACAAGTCCAATCCTTGCTAACTCGATTTGTTAGCAAACGAAGGGCAGGCTAAATACCCGGATGGCGTGACGTCACTCGAGGAGACCGCCCTCGAGGTTCCCGCCATGACGTGGATAAAGACATGGGTGGCGTGTGCGCACGCACACTAGGAGGCCCTCAGAAGAAACATGGTGGATTGCCTTGCCATTGCCGTTCCGGGGACGCCAGAGAGAGCAGTATGCAGACGCTGTGGTAGCCATCTTCCAAGGCTAGCGAGGAGAGCAGAGAGAAAGGTGAGGCACAGAGGTCGAAGCTGTCTGAGACCGACGGATGCAACACCTAGCTCATCCATTAATTTGTAGGCAGGTGTCACTTTCACATTTAAAAAAAACATTAAAAATCAGCCATTTAACTTAAATTCAAAATTCCCCATACCTTATCAAGAGTTTGATCATTCTCTTGTAGGTCACTATCACACATATAGTGAATACACTAATACATTTAAAGGAGCCTAATTATACGCATTCCAACTCCCATAGCAACCTAAAAGTTAACTAGAAACTGAAAAAATTTAAGATGAAGGCAGCAGTCTAGCAGCAAGAGGGGGGCCTTCAAGTCTTTTACATTGAGTGTTACAATTATGATTTTTTACACCCTGGTGAGAAATTGTACATGTGCATCCAATGCAAAGAGCTCCTGTCTCTCAGAGAATGAGTCTGATTGCTGGAGGCTAGAGTGTCAGACCTGGAGGAGCTGAGGCAGACAGAGAGGTATATAGATGAGCCTTCAGGGAAATATTAGCCAAGTCCCAAGTCCAGTCTGGCAGACCTGGTTCTGCCTTTGAGGAGGAAGGTCTCATGATAAGAGAACATCAACCTGGTACAGCAGGATATGATCATGTAGTAAGGACTAGGGATGTGCAGCTGGAAAATTTTCGTTGCATTTGTGATACATATTCTTCTGGGGGGGGGGGGGGGGGCATTTTCGTTGCATTTGGACGTATGGTGCCCCGATACATTGACATGTGAATTTGTTTTCTGGTATCCATTAAAGTCAAAGGGGGAAGGATTTCCAGCCTATTTTTGGCTGCAGAATTGGGGTTTTATTATCAATTTTGATGAAACTTCTGGGGAGCAATCATCAGAATAACAAAATAACTCCAAGGTACTTAGACTGTGGCAAAGTGGCACCAAAGTGGCATGAATAGCCTAAGGCACTGTAAAGGAGCAAAGGGGTACCAGAAGTGGCAAGAGTGCTTTAACAGAGGCACAAAGCAGCAGCGAGAGTGACAAAAACACACCACAGCTTCAAAAGAGAGCACCGATAACAGATGCATGAACCCTCATGCATCTGTTATCGGTGCATGAAGCAGCACGACAGGCAAAGCGGCAGCACGACAGGCAAAGCGCAAGCGGCAGCACGACAGGCAAAGTGGCAAGACAAGTAGCATTGACATCCTACAGCACAATGAAGGGGGAGCATAGCAAGCAGAAAGACTAGCACCAACACATTGAGGAACCATGATAGTGGCAAGAACACCACAAGGAGTTAAGTGAGTCGTCTGGTGTATGGCAGCAAGGCAGAGTGGCAGAAAGTTGATAGGGGCAAGAAAGGCTGGCAGAGCTGAGGTATTCTGGTCCCTGTAGTTTTGATAGGAGAAAGACAGGCTGGCAGAGCTGAGGTAGTCAGGTCCTTGTGGTTTTGATAGGGGCAAGACAGGCTGGCCCAAGAGAGAGTTCCCTTTCCTTTGTGCAGGAAAGGGCTCCATAGAACGGGTTCGCCCCTAAAATGGGGTGTTTCTGTTGGCATCTAGTGAATACCCAGAAGCTACTGACTGTACTTATCCACTTCAGCTGATGACAAAGGAACTTGAAGAGCTCTCAGAAATAAGAAAACTGCTACTCAGGTCCAAATCTACAATATCAACCTATGTTGACTTTGTACCCTTCAGTGCCTCTGTAAACAATGGGAACACAGAGGATAAACTAGAGTAAAACTACAACCAGTTTTCTATAGCACTAGAAACATTAATGTGGCAACTAAGAAATATCTAGGGAAAATGGCCCGTATTTGGAAGGTCAAGAAAACTATATCCTAGCTCCAAAATGGACAGACAGGCACAGCGTTAGAGGTGAAGCCCTGGTAGGGACATAAGGCCTGGACAGACAGGCACAGCATTAAAGATCAAGCCCTTGTAGGGACGTGAGGCCTGCATGGACAGGCACAGCATTAGAGTTCAGGCCCTTGAAGGGACATAAGGCCTTGACAGTGAAAGGATAGGCACAGCGTTAGAGATCAAACAGTTGTAGGAACACAAGGCCTGGATGGACAGGCACAGCAGTTGAGGACAGAGGTCAATCCCACCTAGGGACATAAGGCCAGGATGGACAGGCACAGCAATAGAGGACAGAGTTCAATCCCACCTAGGGACATAGGCCCTGGACGAACAGGCAAAGCAATCGAGGTCAAAACACTTGTACGAACACAAGGCCTGGACTAACAGGCAAAGCAATCAAGGTCAAACACTTGTACGAACACAAGGCCTGGAATAACAGGCAAAGCAATCGAGGTCAAACACTTGTAGGAACACAATGCCTGGAAGGACAGGCAAAGCAATCGAGGTCAAACCCTTGTAGGAACATAAGGCCTGGATGGACAGGCACAGCAATAGAGGACAGAGTTCAATCCCACCTAGGGACATAAGCCCTGGACAAACAGACAAAGCAATCGAGGTCAAACACCTGTAGTAACACAAGGCCTGGACGGACAGGCAAAACAACTGAGGTCAAACACTTGTATGAACACAAGGCCTAGGTGGACAGGCAAAGCAATCGCGGTCAAACACTTGTAGGAACACAAGACCTGGACTAACAGGCAAAGCAATCGAGGTCAAACACTTGTAGGAACACAAGGCCTAGATGGACAGGCAAAGCAACTGAGGTAAAACACTTGTAGGACCATAAGGCCTGGATGGACAGGCACAGCAATATAGGTAAAACACTTGTAGGAACATAAGGCCTGGATGGACAGGCACAGCAATAGAGGACAGAGTTTAGTCCCACCTAGGGACACAAGGCTTGGACAAACAGCCAAAGCAATCGAGGTCAAACACTTGTACAAATACAAGGCCTGGATGGACAGGCAATGCAATCGAGGTCAAACACTTGTACGAATACAAGGCATGGATGGACAGGCAAAGCAATCGAGGTCAAACACTTGTAGGAACATAAGACCTGGATGGACAGGCATAACAATAGAGGACAGAGTTCAGTTTCACCTAGGGACACAAGGCCTGGACGAACAAACAAAGCAATCGAGGTCAAACACTTGTAGAAACACAAGGCCTGGATGGACAGGCAAAGCAAATGAGATCAAACTCTTGTAGGAAACCAAGGCCTGGACGGACAGACAAAGCAATCGAGGTCAAACACTTGTAGAAACACAAGGCCTGGATGGACAGGCAAAGCAATTGATGTCAAACACTTGTAGGAACATAAGGCCTGGATGGATAGGCACAGCAATAGAGGACAGAGGTCAATCCCACCTAGGGACACAAGGCCTGGACGAACAGGCAAAGCAATTGAGGTCAAACACTTGTAGGAACACAAGACCTGGATGGACAGACAAAGCAATCGAGGTCAAACACCTATAGTAACACAAGGCCAGGATGGACAGGCAAAGCAATTGATGTCAAACACTTGTATGAACACAAGGCCTAGATGGACAGGCAAAGCAATCGCGGTCAACACTTGTAGGAACACAAGGCCTGGACGGACAGGCAAAGCAATCGAGGTCAAACCCTTGTAGGAACATAAGGCCTGGATGGACAGGCACAGCAATAGAGAACAGAGGTCAATTCCACCTAGGGACATAAGGCCTGGACTAACAGGCAAAGCAATCAAGGTCAAACACTTGTAGGAACATAAGGCCTGGATGGACAGGCACAGCAATAGAGAACAGAGGTCAATCCCACCTAGGGACATAAGGCCTGGACTAACAGGCAAAGCAATCAAGGTCAAACACTTGTAGGAACATAAGGCCTGGATGGACAGGCACAGCAATAGAGAACAGAGGTCAATCCCACCTAGGGACATAAGGCCTGGACTAACAGGCAAAGCAATCAAGGTCAAACCCTTGTAGGAACATAAGGCCTGGATGGACAGGCACAGCAATAGAGAACAGAGGTCAATCCCGCCTAGGGACATAAGGCCTGGACTAACAGGCAAAGCAATCAAGGTCAAACACTTGTAGTAACACAAGGCCTGGACGGACAGGCAAAGCAATCAAAGTCAAACACTTGTAGAAACACAAGGCCTGGATGGACAGGCAAAGCAAATGAGATCAAACTCTTGTAGGAAACCAAGGCCTGGACGGACAGACAAAGCAATCAAGGTCAAACACTTGTAGGAACATAAGGCCTGAACGGACAGGCAAAGCAATTGAGGTCAAACACTTGTAGTAACACAACACCTGGACGGACAGGCAAAGCAATCAAAGTCAAACACTTGTATGAACACAAGGCCTGGAATAACAGGCAAAGCAATCGAGGTCAAACACTTGTAGGAACACAATGCCTGGAAGGACAGGCAAAGCAATAGAGGACAGAGTTCAATCCCACATAGGGACATAAGCCCTGGACGAACAGACAAAGCAATCGAGGTCAAACACCTGTAAGTAACACAAGGCCTGGATGGACAGGCAAAGCAATTGAGGTCAAACACTTGTATGAACACAAGGCCTAGATGGACAGGCAAAGCAATCACGGTCAAACACTTGTAGGAACACTAGACCTGGACTAACAGGCAAAGCAATTGAGGTCAAACACTTGTAGGAACACAAGGCCTGGATGGACAGTCAAAGCAATGGAGGTCAAACACTTGTAGGAACACAAGGCCTAGATGGACAGGCAAATCAATCGCGGTCAAACACTTGTAGGAACATAAGACCTGGACTAACAGGCAAAGCAATCGAGGTCAAACACTTGTAGGAACACAAGGCCTGGATGGACAGGCAAAGCAATCGCCGTCAAACACTTGTAGGAACATAAGGACTGGACGGACAGGCACAGCTATAGGAGGACATAGATCAATCCCACCTAGGGACATAAGGCCTGGACGAACAGGCAAAGCAATTGAGGTCAAACACTTGTAGGAACACAAGGCCTGGAAAGACAGGCAAAGCAATCGCGGTCAAACACTTGTAGGAACACAAGGCCTAGATGGACAGGCAAAGCAATTGAGGTAAAACACTTGTAGGAACATAAGGCCTGGATGGACAGGCACAGCAATAGAGGACAGAGTTTAGTCCCACCTAGGGACACAAGGCTTGGACAAACAGCCAAAGCAATTGAGGTCAAACACTTGTTGGAACACAAGGCCTGGACGGACAGGCAAAGCAATCGAGGTCAAACACTTATAGGAACATAAGGCCTGGATGGAAAGGCACAGCAATAGAGGACAGAGGTTAATTCCACCTAGGGACATAAGGCCTGGACGAACAGGCAAAGCAAACGAGATCAAACTCTTGTAGGAACACAAGGCCTGGAAAGACAGGCAAAGCAATCGCGGTCAAACACTTGTAGGAACACAAGGCCTAGATGGACAGGCAAAGCAATTGAGGTAAAGCACTTGTAGGAACATAAGGCCTGGATGGACAGGCACAGCAATAGAGGACAGAGTTTAGTCCCACCTAGGGGCACAAGGCTTGGACAAACAGCCAAAGCAATCGAGGTCAAACACTTGTTGGAACACAAGGCCTGGACGGACAGGCAAAGCAATCGAGGTCAAACACTTGTAGGAACATAAGGCCTGGATGGAAAGGCACAGCAATAGAGGACAGAGGTTAATTCCACCTAGGGACATAAGTCCTGGACGAACAGGCAAAGCAAACGAGATCAAACTCTTGTAGGAACACAAGGCCTGGATGGACAGACAAAGCAATCGAGGTCAAACACTTGTAGAAACACAAGGCCTGGACGGACAGGCAAAGCAATCGAGGTAAAACTCTTGTAGGATCATAAGGCCTGGATGGACAGGCACAGCAATAGAGAACAGAGGTCAATCCCACCTAGGGACACAAGGCCTGGACGAACAGGCAAAGCAATCAAGGTCAAACACTTATAGGAACATAAGGCCTGGACATACAGGCACAACAATAGAGGACAGAGGTCAATCCCACCTAGGGACATAAGGCCTGAACAAACAGGCAAAGCAATCGAGGTCAAACAGTTGTAGGAACACAAGGCCTTGACGGACAGGCACAGCAGTCAAGGACAGAGGTCAATCCTACATAGGGACATAAGGCCTGGATAGACAGGCACAGCAGTTTTTGTTTTTTTTAAATTTATTTATCTTGCTATTTTCAATCCTTTCCAGCACTTCCTAGTCGATTACACTCAGATACTGTAGGTATTTCCCTCTCCCCAGAGGGCTTACAATCTAAGTCAAACTCTTGTAGGAACACAAGGCCTGGATGGAAAGGCAAAGCAATCGAGGTCAAACACTTGTAGGAACAGAAGGCCTGGACGGACAGTCAAAGCAATTGAGGTCAAACACTTATAGGAACATAAGACCTAGACGGACAGGCATAGCAATAGAAGATAGAAGTCAATCCCACCTAGGGAGATAAGGCCTGGACGAACAAGCGAAGCAATCGAGGTCAAGCACTTGTGGAACACAAGGCCTGGACGAACAGACAAAGCAATCAAGGTCAAACACTTGTAGGAACATAAGGCCTAGACAGTTGACAGTCAGGCGCAGCATTTGAGGTCACGCCCTTGTAGGAATGTACAGCCTGGGCAGTGGATGGTCAGTTACCGGGGGTGTTGTGATCTTCCTGCACGCAGTGCCCTATCCCTGATACCGGGGGTGTTGTGATCTTCCTGCACTCAGTGCCCTATCACTGATACCGGGGGTGTTGTGATCTTCCTGCACGCAGTGCCCTATCCCAGTTACCGGGGGTGTTGTGATCTTCCTGCACGCAGTGCCCTATCCCTGATACCGGGAGTGTTGTGATCTTCCTGCACACAGTGCCCTATCCCAGTTACCGGTGGTGTTGTAATCTTCCTGAGGGGGTGGCTCAAGGAAAGTTCCCTCCGAGGCCGCTCCGATTTTGGAGCGGCCTTGGGGAGAATGAGCAGCGCGCGCAGGGCTTGCCACGCGCAAGGTGCACAAATGTGCACCCCCTTGCGCGCGCCGACCCTGGATTTTATAAGATATACGCGGCTACGCGCGTATATTATAATATCCGGCGTACTTTTGTTTGCGCCTGGTGCACGAATAAAAGTACGCGCGGGGGTAGTTTTATAAAATCTACCCCTATGAGTATTTCCATTATTTCCTATGGAAAAAATAATCTTGACTTACAACCAACTTGAGTTACAACCAGACGTCTGGTATCAATTGAGTTTGTAAGTCCAGGGTCCACTGTATTTCTACCTTAAGCATGCATAGCACACAGTGCACTTTCTTCTTGGGTTCTATCTGAGAAGGTTGTTTGCTAGACTACCTCAGCTCTGCCAGCCTACCGGCTACCTGCGCCCGACGTCACGAGCGTAGGAGATCGCTCCCGGACCCCCGCTGGACCCCCAGGGACTTTTGGCCAGCTTGGGGGGGCCTCCTGACCCCCACAAGACTTGCCAAAAGTCCAGCGGGGGTACGGGAACGACCTCCTGCACTCGAATCGTGTTGCCGTACAGCCGGCACCATTTGCAAAATGGTGCGGGCCATATGGCCATTTTGCAATACGGCAACACGATTCGAGTGCAGGAGGTCGTTCCTGGACCCCCGCTGGACTTTTGGCAAGTCTTGTGGGGGTCAGGAGGCCCCCCCAAGCTGGCCAAAAGTCCCTGGGGGTCCAGCGGGGATCCGGGAGTGATCTCCTACGCTCGTGACGTCGGGGGACAGGAACCAAAATGGCGCCGGCGCTACCTTTGCCCTGTCATATGACAGGGCAAAGGTAGCACCGGCACCATTTCTATCAACGCACCCGTGGCCCGAGAGTGGAACATCACACCGGGACCCCCCCACTGGACCCCAGGTAATTTAAGACATTTTGGGGGGGTTCGGGAGGGTGGGGGATTTATTTTAAAGGGTCGGGGTGGGTTTTAGGGTTGTTTTAGTGTGCCGGTTTTCCTGCCCTCCCCCGATTTACGATTTACACGATATTTAAAAAAACAAAACTGCGACAATCCGATTCCCTCCCCCCACCCAGCCGAAATCGATCGTTAAGACAATCGATCACTCGATTCACATCTCTAATAGGCAGGCTCCGGTCAAAATCCCCCCCTCCCGAAGCAAGGCGCAGGGTGAAAATCAGCTCGACATGTCATTAAAACAAAAGTAAATAAAGTGTAATAAAAGTAAACTTACTGTATGTGAATTTTCTTTGAACAATCCTCTCTCCTCTCCTCCCGAGGCGCACACTACGGCTCCCCTGCCTCCCGGGGGCAGCCTGCGGCAGAAGCGGCTTCCAGCAGCCCCGGCCGGCGAAGGTGGATGAATGGACGCCCGTACGCCTGGATGAATGCACGCCTGCCGGCTCCCACGTGGATGAATGCACGCCCGCCAGCTCCCTCCGCCTGGATGAATTCACGCCCGCCGGCAAAGGTGAGTGAATGAATGCACACCCGTACGCGCCGGCGGGCGTGCATTCATTCAGGCGGGAGCCAGCGGGCGTGAATTCATCCAGGCGGAGGGAGCTGGCGGGCGTGCATTCATCCAGGCAGAGGGAGCTGGCGGGCGTGCATTCATCCACATGGGAGCCGGCGGGCGTGCATTCATCCAGGCGGAGGGAGCTGGCGGTGAAAGTGGCTTCCAGCAGCCCCCGCCAGCGGTGAATGAATGCACGCCTGTGCGTGCAATTTGGGCGCTCAAGGCGTGACGTCACGACGTTTGACGTCACGGCATGTGACGTCGGCGTTCGCTAATGCACTGCCTTGAGCGCCCAAATTGCACGCACAGGCGTACACAGGCGTGAATTCATTCACCTTCACCGGTGGGGCAGGGGAGCCAAAGCGGCTTCCAGCAGCCCCCGCTGGCGAAGGTGAATGAATGCAATTTGGGCGCTCAAGGCAGTGCATTAGCGAATGCCGACGTCACATGCTGTGACGCCAAACATCGTGACGTCACACCTTCAGCGCCCAAATTGCATGCACAGGCGCACATTCATTCACCTTCACCGGCGGGGGCTGCTGGAAGCCGCTTTCGCCGCCGGCTGCTGTTAGTAAAAGTCCAAGAATAGGAGCACCATAGGCAGAGACAGATTAGGCATGAAGCAGAGGATGAAACAGCGGGCACGTCAGAGAGTAGAGCTAGCCCAAGTGACAGCTAGTACTTCCTCCTCCACTTCTGTATGCCAAAGCATTGTTGCTTTACTGCACACCTACCAGAGAGGGGAGCAAAATGGCCGCCTAGAGAGAAGCAGTGAAAGACGCTCGCTCCGAGATTACTTTAAAAACTTGCTTAAAAAAAACATGCCTCACTCTAAAAGAAAGGCCAAACTTCGAGAGGCGATTGCTTCATCTTCATCGCCAACTCTCGAATCTGGCCAGACTCGAATCGAAACCTTTTTCGCTGCTGATGCAGCAGAGAAAACGCCGGCAGAAGCAGCCGCTGCAAATGCCGATTTTGGGCGGATCTCGGCATTGCTGGCTGAAGAAATCACCCTCAGCCCCGGCGCTCCGACTACCCCCCCCTCCCCGAATCCGACTAGTGCTGTGCTAGGAGGGGTAAGTACACCTGAGGTACATTTATTACTTGGAACTTTAACAAATGAAATTTCTAACTTACCCCAAGCCAGCACAGTTGAGGAAGAAAAAGCTATCGGAGAGATTGTGCGTGGGGAAACTGCTGGGGGGGTAGAAATGGCTCAAAGGCCACTGTTGGTAACATACACACCGGCTGAAATACCGAAGACTTTTACGCTGGAATCACTGTGGCATGCAATAAAAGGCTTGGAGAAAGCTGTTATGGATTTAACAAATATTACTCTACAATCAAATACAAAAATATTAAACTTGGAGAAAAATATAATGGACCATACTACTATAATTCAAGGAGTGGAACAACGTATGGAAAAAGTGGAAAAGGTCCAATTGGAAACTATGAGAGTAGAGAATATAAGCGTGAAAAAACTAGAGAACTTGGAAAATCAAATTAAATACTTGAATCTTCGGATTCTGAATTTCCCATATATAAGAGAAATATCCGCACATGATATGCTGAAAGAATATTTGCATGCTATTTAAATACAGTATTGAGCGATAGGTGATAGAGATGTGAATCGTGTGATCGATCATCTTAACGATCGATTTCGGCTGGGAGGAGGAGGGAATCGGATCGTCGCAGTTTGGGTTTTTTAAATATCGTGTAAATCGTGTAAATCGTGTAAATCGAAAACCGGCACACTAAAACATCCCTAAAACCCACCCCGACCCTTTAAAATAAATCCCCCACCCTCCCGAACCCCCCAAAATGCCTTAAAATACCTGGGGTCCAGTGGGGGGGAGGGGAAGGGAGAGGGCGAGAAAACCGGCACACTAAAACAAACCTAAAACCCACCCCGACCCTTTACAATAAATCCCCCACCCTCCCGAACCCCCCCAAAATGCCTTAAATTACCTGGGGTCCAGTGGGGGGGAGGGGAAGGGGAGGGCGAGAAAACCGGCACACTAAAACAAACCTAAAACCCACCCCGACCCTTTACAATAAATCCCCCACCCTCCCGAACCCCCCCCCAAAATGCCTTAAATTACCTGGGGTCCAGAGGAAGGGTCCCGGTGTGATCTTTTACTCTCGGACCTCCGGGTGCGTTGTAGAAATGGCGTTGTTTTCCCTCCTGATTTCTGGAGGAGTAAACTACATTTGCCTTCCCTTCTTCTGGTCCCCCCCCCCCCCCCCCCCCAGCATTTACCTTTCCTCATACTCCTCCTTCCTTGGCATTCAATCTCCTCTTCATCTTCCCAGCAAACACCCCCTTTTGGGCCATCCTCACCCCAAAATCCCTCCCCATTCACACCACAAGCATTCACCCCCTCTTCATTTCTCAGCATTTTCTATATTTATTTATTTATTTGTTTGTTTATTTATTTAAGGTTTTTATATACCGGCATCCATGAAGCGATCACATCATGCTGGTTTACAAATAAACAGGGGTGCAATAAATACATCAAAACAGAAATAAGGTGTCGAAGAAAGCAGTTACAATTAACAAGGACTATATATATATATATATATATATATATATATATATATATATATATATATATATATATATATATATATATATATATATGCCTCTTTCCTCCTCCCCCCCCTTCTCCCCCTCTAGTCCAGTCCCTCTCCCTCCCATTGAAACCAGGAGACAGCAGGCTGCCAGGGGGTAAGCCAAGAGTGACACAGCAGAAGAGCAATCAAATTGATCTGCTCCCTTGTACTTCCCTTCCTGTTTCTCCCCATGTGCTCCAGTCTCACACTTACTAGGGATGTGCATTCGGATTGACCGCATATGGAAAACGCAACTCAATTTTTTTTTTTTACTTAAAAAAAAGATGGGGCGTATACGAGCAGATTTCCGACATAAATGAACATAGATATGTCGGATACGGCGAATCGCCATGCGCGCGCTTTCTCGCCGCCATTACCTGCGACTCGAGCTCGGAGCCCCGGATTACCTGAAAATGGCGGCGCCCCTGCGGTAACCATGCCAACCTGTCTGACCCTGTCCTGTGAGTCTCAGTGACTCACAGGAAAGGGTGGGACAGGTCGGCATGGATACCGGAACGCAGCGAATCTGCGTTCACCTTTTCAGAGAAGCACTGAATGCAGCGAATCGCGCTGTCATTCCGTGCTTCTCTGAGGATTTCCTGACGAGCCAGCAGCACTATAAAAGCAGCAGCAGCACGAGGACTGACGGACATTGTCAGCGATTCAGTGGGGAGGTGGGATCGGGATCGTGCAGGGTGGGCTTAGGCAGGCTGAGGCAGAGAAGATAGCAGAACCCGATTTGATAGACAACACAGAACAGAACCAGATTTGATAGACAACACAGAACAGATTCTTTGTTAGGGAAAAAAAAAAAAAGAACATTCTTATTGAGTGAGTCTGTACATTTTATCCTGGGCAGTGCCAGGCAGGGCTGGCAGTACTCTGCCTCATATTTGCTATTTTTAAACAGACTTAAAAGCATTCTCCTTGAGTGGTTCAGTGCTGGCTGGGCAGCAGTTCCAGGGCTGGGAGTACTCTGCCTCATATCTACTTTAGTTCTATGTGCACTGCAGTGCACACAGACAGACACATTCCGTGCATTGCCAGGCAGACAGTGAGGCAAAGGGCATTGTAAACAGAGTGAACATTGCCCTTCAGCGAGTCTGTTACATTTGCTATTTTTACACAGACTTAAAAGCATTCTCCTTGAGTGGTTCAGTGCTGGGTGGGCACTGGGCAGCAGTTCCAAGGCTGGGAATACCCTGCCTCATATATACTTTAGTTCTATGTGCACTGCAGTGCACACAGACAGACACATTCTGTGCATTGCCAGGCAGACAGTGAGGCAGTGGGCATTGTAAACAGAGTGAACATTGCCCTTCAGCGAGTCTGTTACATTTGCTATTTTTAAACAGACTTAAAAGCATTCTCCTTGAGTGGTTCAGTGCTGGGTGGGCACTGGGCAGCAGTTCCAGGGCTGGGAGTACCCTGCCTCATATATACTTTAGTTCTATGTGCACTGCAGTGCACACAGACAGACACATTCCGTGCATTGCCAGGCAGACAGTGAGGCAGTGGGCATTGTAAACAGAGTGAACATTGCCCTTCAGCGAGTCTGTTACATTTGCTATTTTTAAACAGACTTAACCGCATTGTCCTTGAGTGGTTCAGTGCTGGGTGGGCACTGGGCAGCAGTTCCAGGGCTGGGAATACCCTGCCTCATATATACTTTAGTTCTATGTGCACTGCAGTGCACACAGACAGACACATTCCGTGCATTGCCAGGCAGGCAGTGAGGCAGTGGGCATTGTAAACAGAGTGAACATTGCCCTTCAGCGAGTCTGTTACATTTGCTATTTTTAAACAGACTTAACCGCATTGTCCTTGAGTGGTTCAGTGCTGGGTGGGCAGCAGTTCCAGGGCTGGGAGTACCCTGCCTCATATCTACTGAAAAGGAAGCTTGTTCTCTGTGCACTCACTGCACACACACAGACAGACACATTCCGTGCATTGCCAGGCAGGCAGTGAGGCAGTGGGCATTGTAAACAGAGTGAAGATTGGCCTTCAGCGAGTCTGTTCAATCTGCTATTTTTAAACAGACTTAAAAGCATTCTCCTTGAGTGGTTCAGTGCTGGGTGGGCAGCAGTTCCAGGGCTGGGAGTACCCTGCCTCATATCTACTGAAAAGGAAGCTTGTTCTCTGTGCACTCACTGCACACACACACACAGACAGACACATTCCGTGCATTGCCAGGCAGGCAGTGGGCATAAACAGAGTGAAGATTGGCCTTAAGCGAGTCTGTTCAATTTGTTATTTTTAAACAGACTTAACCGCATTGTCCTTGAGTGGTTCAGTGCTGGGTGGGCAGCAGTTCCAGGGCTGGGAGTACCCTGCCTCATATCTACTGAAAAGGAAGCTTGTTCTCTGTGCACTCACTGCACACACACAGACAGACACATTCCGTGCATTGCCAGGCAGGCAGTGAGGCAGTGGGCATTGTAAACAGAGTGAAGATTGGCCTTCAGCGAGTCTGTTCAATCTGCTATTTTTAAACAGACTTAAAAGCATTCTCCTTGAGTGGTTCAGTGCTGGCTGGGCAGCAGTTCCAGGGCTGGGAGTACCCTGCCTCATATCTACTGAAAAGGAAGCTTGTTCTCTGTGCACTCACTGCACACACACAGACAGACACATTCCGTGCATTGCCAGGCAGGCAGTGGGCATACACAGAGTGAAGATTGGCCTTCAGCGAGTCTGTTCAATCTGCTATTTTTAAACAGACTTAACCGCATTCTCCTTGACTTGGTCCGTTCATTTTGTTATTTTAAACAGACTGAGCATTCTTCTTGAGTGGGTCTGTTAATTTAGTTATTTTAAACTGACCGAACATTATTATTGTGGGACAGTGGGCAGTGTTACCACTAGTACTCATTGACATTAAATCCATAATGTCAGGGAAAGGGAGATGCAAGCGACTTAGTGGGAATGGCAGCGGAGGCACCGCAAAAGACACCAGCGCAACACCTCCAGTACAGGTAAAAAGGCAACTGTCGCAATCAAACGTCTTTGTAGGGGATGGCAGTTCCATGGCAAAAAAAAAGAAATCAGACCATGAAACTTTGCAATCGCCAGCACCTGTTTCTGGCACTGTAGTTTTGGAGGAGAGTGAAGAGGAGGCAGAGTCTAGCCAGACAAAAGTTACACACCCAAGAGCAGCCAGGGGACAGAAGTGTCCTGCAAAACTTTGCGGTGACAAGGTAGCGCTGGCACTGTTAGCTTCTGATTCAGAAGAAGAATCTTCTTGGATGGGATTCTCATCAGAAACGGAAGATGTAATACCTGAGCAATCTTCGGTAGAATTGTCAGTTAGTCCTGTTTTAGCCTCCACCTCCAGAAATCTGCGGCAGGGGAGACATTCCACTGATATCGAGGAGGAGGAAGAGCTGTCAGAAGGGAGACAGAGGGTGACTGTTGCCCCCGCTGGCATTGCTTCGCCGGGTGCAGTGGGTGCACCACCCACACCCAGTAGTACCTCAACTCCAGTGCCACCATCCACCCCCAGGGCGGGAAAGAGAGGAGGATCACAAAAGAAATCTGCGATCTGGGCACATTTTAAAG